>NC_081575.1:19324264-19399955 GCF_022355385.1 Mustela nigripes | reverse complement strand
TTTTTTTTTTCCTTTTCAGGGGGGTTATTCAGCTAGGAGATGCTTCCTGAAACCACTGAGCACCACTGTAGCAAATGGGAGGACTATAGGACTTAGAACCCCAAACTAAGGCTTGTGGTTTCAGTTTTAGGGTTCTTTCCATACCACCACCTCAGGACTGCTGAAGAGGCGGCAGAACTGTGCTATGAAACAGGTGTTGAACCTAAACATAGCATATGATCAGTGGAGTCTAACACTGGACGAACTCAAAAAGGTCACATGGCATGCCTTCCGCCTGAAGCTTGAGCCTCTGTATAAGCCAAGTGCTTGGGTCAGGGGGTGAGGATGAGGTTGGTGGTCTAGGGTGACATAAAGAAGCATTTGGGGGTAAGGTTGATGCAAACATTATGTCCCCAACACCAACGATCCTTAACATATTATCTAAGGATGTTCATGTGAACATTTGACAAGCAGAAAAGATCCTA
Source organism: Mustela nigripes (assembly GCF_022355385.1). Lineage (NCBI taxonomy): Eukaryota > Metazoa > Chordata > Mammalia > Carnivora > Mustelidae > Mustela > Mustela nigripes. Next base: position 19,399,491 of record NC_081575.1, on the reverse strand, counting down.
GGCCAAATGTGTGAAAATCTATCCCCTCCCTTGTCCCTAGTAACAGCCTCCCATGATCATCTGCCACAGTCTTTCTTGGCCTGTGATGACTTACACCTTCCAGGCTCCTTTCACTGTATTATAACCTGGATGGCAGCCTGTTCGTCATGGCGCAAAGGGACTGTGACAGATGGTAGGGCCACTTTTGTAGGTGGTTAGTTGGGGGGGGTGTCCCAGAGGACTTTTTTCAGGCCATTTATAGATAGAGGGAGGAAAAGCTCCCTCTCTCCTCTGGCAGTGGTAAATCTTTCTTAGCCCCAGCCACCGCCATCCTCTTTTAGGAGCTTTCTTGGATTCTCCATCAGTTGTGAGGAAATTCCACAGGGTTCAAGAAAGTGTGAGAAAGACTCTTCCATCAGGGTGAAAGAAGAAGAATCAGGGTAGGGAGTGGGAAGGAGTGAGAGAGACTGCTGTCGATAGCAAGACAGACTGAGACATAAAGATGTATGTACAGCATATCTCTGTGTGTGTAGCAAAAGAGAGAGACAGACACAGAGAGATGAAGAGACATACTGATTGAGATACTAACTTCTAGAGGACAAGAGAAATGGGGAAATACAGAAAAAGAACCAAAGAGAAAGGACAGGAGGAAGTGGAGAGGGAGAAAAGAGGAGAGAGGAAAAAGGATTTCTGAGATGGAGAGCAATTTCTGGAACTGTGGGGGGTGAGCCCATTGCAGGGGGCCAACAGCCATACACAGTCACCATGTGGACATTAGCACTAAGACAGATCCCAGGGCTCCTCCAGCCTCCTGCTTACCTCCCACCCCACACTCTGTCACTGGCCAGTCTTCTCTCACAGAGAACACAGAGCATAGAAGCTGCTTATCCGCTCTTCATCCTTCCTTGCATGCTAAATGATTCCAGAAACTTCTAAGAGAAGGTGTATTAACACCTGCCGCACCACTCTGTCCTCACAGTAATCATCTTCAGTGGGTATCCTGATACTTATTTTAAAGATAAAGAAACAGACCCAGAAAGGTTAGGCAACTGGGCTGAGATCACACAACAGGGCTGAGGTTCAAATTTAGAAATCCCTAGCTACTCAGCTCACTTTCCTTCCACTGTGCCAGACAGGATCCTAGGAATCATACTTGTTGAATGAAATTCTGCTCATTTGGGGCCCACCAGAGTCAGGGGTGAGTAGACGACACAAAGCAGTTCTGAGGAAAGAGTCTTTGTGAAAACAAGACTGGAAGTGCCAGCTGGGTGTGCTCATTGGCTGAGCCATTGAGGGGGAGGAGAGAACAAGCAATAAAAATTAATGGTTCAAAGACAAGTTAATTAAGAAAATCCTGCACAAGTAGAGGGAAAAATTGCATATTATGCTTCTGTCTCATAATTGTACAAGTGTTGAGCTTGGCAAGCAGGTGCCTAGGGGCCCTTCCAACCCCCATACCATGCCCAGAGCATCTGCAGGGGCAGCTGAGAGACTGATGAAGTTCTTTTCTGATACCTGCTCACTTCTCTTCTGGGCCCCTCTCTCCTTGGTGACTAACCCCAGTTCTGTTCCAGGCTACCAGCTGCCAGGGACCCAATCTCTACTCAGTTGGATTCCACTGGAGGGTGTGGCCCCTTCTGGTGTATTTAGCTTCAAGAAGAAGAATCTGGAAACCTTAACTGAGGGCATAAGGCTGTAATCATAGAATTTTAAGCACTGTGGAGGACAGAATTTGGGGTAAAGAGTATTTGTCAGCCCCTCTCTTCCTCAATACCTCATCCACGAGATAAAGCTTACTGAGTCAGCTTCCTGAGTACCAGATATGGGACAGGATTTTCATATATGTGATCTCATTTCATCCTCAGTGAAATCCTGTGAGGTGTATTATTATTACTATTTAATAAAGGATAAAACTGAGGCTCAGAAAAGTGAAGTGACTGGCCCAAGGTCACTGAGCAAGTATTAGTACAGCTGAAATTTGAACCCAGGCAGTTTGATTTCAGAGACCATATTCACAGCAGCTACCTACAATGCCTCCTGGCAAACAAACAAAACATTAACTGCAATGAAACCAAACGAAAAAGCATGCTATTTCTGTCCTACCGCCAAAGAAGTATGAAAACCCCAGTTATATGGCCCATGAGACTGCAACCTAGGGCCACTTTCTCGTTAATGACAGCATATCTTATCTGCAAACTACCGTGGAACAAACATGTCACTTCTAGAAGTCTCTCTCTGGAATACAAAAGTGGGATTCAAAGCCAGGACGTCATGACCTCTAATCTCATTATTAAGACCCCTAGCTTGGCTCAGCTTTTCACACTGTGAGCCATGTTATGACCCAACTGGGTAATCTGTGATAAAACTGGGCTGCGGTTGGACTTTTTGCACATTAGACAATATTTTATTTTGTAGACACCCTTCCATGATTTCTATACATGAACACTCACAGGGTCTCTATCATTCCTTCTCAGAACAGTTCTATACCCTTGTACATTAGGTATAATGGCCAATAGGAATCAAGCACTTACTCTTTGCACTACGTTCACTGCTTTATATAAATGAGCTCTTTTGCTCCTCCATAATCCCATGAGGTCGGTAGTCCTATTATTAACTATATTGGTCAAATGAAGTGACAGAAACTTAGGAAATTTAAATGACCACCTCCAAGTTACATAGCTACAAAGTAGTAAAGCTGGGATTTAACCCTTGGTCTGTGTGACTTTAGATTTGGGGTTGTGATCCGTTCCTCAGGGCAAAGGTTCTGGGGGTATATAAGTAAAGGTTTTAATAAGGAGATTTGTCTAGCAATTATCCTATGGTAAACATCGAAGAACTGATGCTGAGAAACCCTCCATGAATAGCTTCAATCACAGCCATGTGGGGAGTGAATCAGTGACTTGAAGCCTCCACAGTTCTTGTGTGCAGCCTTAAGATACTGTGATGTCTTTGAAGGCAGGGCTGTTTCTGATTCAATTATCTCATCAGGGTCTAGCATGTAGTAGGGATTCGGTTAATAAAATTTCAGTGATAAAATGAATGTTTCTGATGATTGTTTTAATCTGGTCTGGCTTTGGCCTCCTCTAAATGCCAGGTTGTATGTATCAGGTCAGCACCAAGCTCCCTCTAACAAAAACGGAATATAGATGAGGATCTGAGCCATCTGTGCTCTTCTGTTTGAGTTAAGGTCATCTGGGGCTTCACCAACCAGATTGCACTACAAGCATTTCATACATTCATTTCCTGCAGTTCTGCTTCCTACATAAGTAAACACATGGAGGGATGGTCACAATAATGAGGAAGCCAAGGCAACAGCTACCCAAAAAAAAGCCACATTAATAAAAACTGCATTTACCAGTTATTGAGTGTTTTTTTTATGTTCTAGGCATTGTTCTAAGACATATATATGTGCTAATCCATTTATTCCTCAACACAATCCAATGAGCTAGACACCATTATTGTCCCTATTAAAGAGATAAAAACACAGACTTGGAGATGGTTGGCTACATGCTAATTACGGTAGAATTAAACTTTTTTTTTTTTTTTTTTTTATTTTTTTAAAAAAGATTTTATTTTTTAGAAAGCATGCAAGTGTGCAAATAGCTGAAGCATACGCCGTGCTGGGTGCAGAGCCCAATGCGGGGCTCGGTCCCATCACGGAGGTCATGATGTGAGCCAAAACCAAGAGTCAGATGCTCAACTGACTGAGCCACCATGGTGCCCCCCACTTGAAGCCCAAAAGAGAAGCCATTCCAGCCAGGCAGGATGGAAGCCTGGAAGGGACGTGAATGCTCCGGCTCCTTCTAGAGCACTCAACATAGAATTAAACTTTTAACCATGCTTGACGGCAAAGTGTCTGTTTTTACCAGTGATGCTAAACTTCTCACACTCATTACTACAGGGCTTGCTGATGGATTAGCTATGTGGGCTGAGCGAGAGAAAGGGGACAATCCTGACTCCTAGGATAGGACTTGTGTAGCTATGTGGTAATGGTGTGAGTCACAAAGACAACAGCACTAGAAGAAGACTAGTTTGGGATGTGTGAAGGGGTCATGAGTTTGACTTTTGGATATACCAAGTTGGAGGTATTTTAGAGCTATCCAATTGGGGATGCCAAGAAGACGGTGAATATGTGGTTTGGAGCTCAGAAGGGAAATATGAGAGTCTTCATCATACAGCTAACATTTATTAGGCATTCACCATGTGCCAATGCTCTTAGGAGAAATTGAATCTGATATCTTTATTTTTTCCCTCAACTGCTTTTTAGCATCTTTGTTTTAAAGCATATTATTGCCCCAGACTTTTGTCTTCGGTTTGTTTCATTTGAGGACATTTCTCTTAGTACTTTCATGACAACTTTTGTCCTTTTCATCGGCCAGACCTCCTGGGACTGCAAGCACCCTAGGTCCCACCAAGCACCCTGGGTCCAATCACACACAAGAAATCTATAAAGAAAAAACGCCATCTCCCCCCAAATCCCTCATTTACTTGCTACCACCGTTCTACCCACAAGAGGGCGTTATCTCACATAGAGAACTCACATTTTTGCTGCAGCGATTAATTAAAAACAGTAGCGGAACAACCACTAGTAAAAAGACCCCCCCCCCCCGCCCCCAATTTGTCTGAAGACCAAACTCCCACCATTGGTTACAGCCCCAGCCTTGTACCCTGGCCTCGGGATGTGCCCTGTTCTGAGGGCGATGCAGCTAAATTGTTGAGAGCGTGGGCTTTGGAGTCGACCTGTGTAGGTTCTGATTCTGGCTCTATCACTTCCCACCTGTGTGCCCTCTAAGAGTCAACTTTTTCACTAGGACAGAGGGATACCATTGATAACTAACTCAGAGAGATTCTGAGGAACAAATGACCAATGTTAGTGAAGAGTTTAACACAGTGCCTGGCATCTGGTACCTAGTCAAAACATGTTTGCTATTTCTGTGCCCTTATCTTGGCCACGAACTGAATTCCCAATCAGGTCACATACTGAGCTCCAAGTTCCAGCAATTGATTGTCTCTCAACTGGCCATCTCATGCTGTATGGTTCTGGGAAGGATGGTGGGGGATAGCTCCATGAATCTGCATTCCTACTAAGAGTGACCCAATTCCAGTTTCACTGATGCCTCTATCTCATGCCCACCCTGGCCAGCTGCCTGCTACATGCACCTTTATGCATTCAGTCTAGAGCTTCAGGTAACTGTGCTGATTTTGGATCTCAGCTCTTCTGCTAACCTTGGAAGCTGGCTTAGGTTACACATTCCTGCCCCTGAGAACCGCCCCCCCCCACACCTCCAAACAAACAGGTACAGGAACACCTCATTCTCTCTTTCTCTCTCTCTCATTCTCTCTCTCCCTAACACACACACACGCACGCGCACGCTCACACACACACACACTGAAATACACATGCGCTGAAACATACATACACACATACAGAGGCATCTTCCATTCAAACCTCAGGAGCAAATTCCTGCCCAGGGGGCAGGGAATGAAAGGTAACTGAGCCCTGCAGGACAGCTGGACAGCTGGCTTAGCGTCTGCGAGGCAATTTTCCTAGTAAGGGGATCATTTAGGTGACAATATCTGATTGAAGACACAGCCCATAGGGAGCTCCAGGACTGTTTTCCTTAGCCCCACTAGCAATTTCCCCAGAATCCTTTGGGGGGATTGTACTCAGAGACTTGCTGGCACTCATTGACCCTGTCAGCCAGCAGCTGGAGTCTGCCTGCCTGCCTGTGTCCCCTCTCCTTCCCTCCCCTCACGCCCATAGCTGTAGCTGTATCCGCAGAGATAAGTGATTCAAATATCCCTACTCTGTGGTTTCTCTTAGTGCTATGAGTGACCCAAGAGTGTCCTTCAACAGTGTTTGTAAGCCTGCATCCTCAACAAACCTCATGGCATTTCAGTTGTCTCCCCAAGAGATTGGATGAATCCTAGCTTCTTCAGTTAGAGAATTGTGGGAGTCCTTCAAGTTCCCATTAGCCTGGGGAGATTGGCTTCCCTTGGGTGTGATTCCAAAACACCCATGGATTCATTTGAAAAATATTTAACGAGCCCCTATTATGTGCCAAATACTGTTTTCAGTCTGGGAGATACAGAGTTTTTTTTTTTTTTTTTTTAAGAAAAGGAAAAGAAAATAAAAGGGAAAAAATGGACAGAACTTTCTAAGGACCTCAGGATTCACTGGGACTAAAATGCCAGTATTGTGCATACTGTGTGCCAAGCACAGTTCTGAGTGTTTTACCACCTATTCACTTATTTGATATTCAAAACCTTGAATAAGGAATATAAGGAGCATCACTATCTCCATTTTACAGATGAGGAAGCTGGGGCTCTGAGAATTTTAATGATTTTAGTGAGTTGCATAGTCTTCCCCAAAATTCATGTCTACTGTGAACTTCAGAATGTGACCGTGTTGGGAAACAATGTCTTTGCAGATGTCATTAGTTAAGGATCTTGAGATGAAATCATCAAGAATTTAGGGTAGGTCCTGCATTCAATGACTGGTGTCCTTATAAAAGAGGAAAGGACACAGAAATAGAGAACTCCATGTGAAGATAGAGTTTATGTCTATAAGGCAAGGAACATGAAGGGTGGCAGGCAATCACCAGAAGCAAGAAAAGAGGCATAGAATGGTTTCTCCAAAAGGAACCAACCCCATGAATGCCAGGATTTTGGACTTCATGCCTCTTGCCCTGTGAGAGAATACATTTCTGTTGTTTTAAGCTGTCTAGTTTGTGGTCATTTTACACCAGCCCCGTTAAACAAATGGAATGACTAATATTTGAACGCAAGCAGCAGGTTCCTGAGTCTGTCCTCTTAACCCTGGAGCAGGAATTTGCTCGTGGAGTTTAGGTAGAAGATGTGTGAGTGAGCATGTGCGCGTGTATGTGTGTCTGTGTGTGCTCTACTGCGAATAGCCAACGGTCTGTTTACTACCTGTCACATTCAGTGAGGCAAGGTGGTTGGGGGTGGGGATCCTCTATTAGTGACCTCAAGTGAGCAATAGCCCGGTCCCATCTGAGCCCCAATTTTCTCATCTGAATAATCAGAAATTGATGCTAGGTGGTCTTGAAGGCCCCTTTTGGTTGTGACATTTTATGAGCCTGTGACTCATGTTCAGGGGAGAGGCGGCACAGGGACAGTAGTGAGAGCAGGTTGTGGATGAGAGGATAAAGGATACGCATTACACGTCATTGATTTTCAAAAGGCCTGTGGATAAAAACCCTATTATGGAAAATTTTTCATTATCTTTCCCTGTTCTCTTTATGTCTGTTTCTTTCAGACTTTTCCTCTCCCTCCCTCTCATGCACATGCATATGCATCCCCACGCCCACACCTATACCCAGCGACTCTCCTTCAGTCCTGGAGAGTAAGTTCATATTTATGAATTTCAAACTGGTACAGAGCAAAAAGACCAAGGTATGAGTGTCCCAGCAGTTCTTGGCAAGGAGAAAGGCACTGTGGGAGGGGAGCAAGGGGAAGGCTTCAGAGACTCGGGGCTGGAAACAGTGTTATTAAGTATGTTCATTAATGAGCCCAAGAAGGAAATGACTAATAAATTGATGCAAGGAGGCTGATGGCACCAAACCACTTGGTTAATTAAAACCACAGAGGTCTTGGAGTGACTTCGAAAAGCCCCTGAGGATGGAAGTAGTCGATAGGAGGCAAATAAAGAATAAAAAAGAAAGACCATTCAGGGGGTAATCGTTGAAGGGAAGCCTCTTGCATGGAGAGGTATCTAAGACTGGGAAAAAGACAAATGGACAAAATACCACAATTCCAAAAGTCTTTCCTGATATACTTCCCCTGGGTACTAAAAGCTCCCAACACTTGCCTGCTTCTTTTTAAACAGCGTGATGTCTGTGTGTTTGTGACCATAGTTATTTTTCTGGCAGCCACTGGGAATGAGTCTGGGCCTAGGTCCAGAGCAAATGAAAGGAGCTATGGCACCCCATGAAAGCTTCTAGGTACTGGTCAGGTAGAACAGCATCAGAGGGTCTTTTCTGTTGCCAATGCCCAAGTGGCACAGAGCCTCCTAGGCTGGGGTGTACCTTTTCCCAGATTAACCCCTAAAAATTGCTTCAAATGGAATGATAGGAAATGACTGGAAATGGGCACAGTGCCGATTTAGGGTCTGGGTGGCATTTGCAGAACAATGATAGGCCCATCTGTCACAGCTTTTATGCAGGGAACTTGTCCTTAAGGCTTTGTCTATCTCTCTTGGCAGAGGGGTAACGTGTAAATACCGGAAGCCTGTAGTCAGAGTAGACTTGGCATGTCTCTCGGGCCCTCTTCGGGCCTTAGTCTCTTTACCAATTAAAGGGAATAATTACAGTGTCTACCTTAGAGGGTTGTTTCTAATGTATAGCATGGTGACTATAATTAATAATACTATGTTATATACTTAAAAGTGGGGACAGCAGATCTTAAATATTATCAACATAAAAATATGGCAATAATGTGAGAGCATGGAGGTGTTAACTAACCTTATTGTGGTAATCATTTAGCACTATATCTGATTGTCAAATCATTGCATTGAACACCTAAACTTACATATGTTATATGCCAGTAATATCTTAATAAAGCTGGGAAAAGAAAAACTATAGTGTCCAATAAGATAAACATGGGTAATATACCATGCAGGGCACACAGAAAATAAATAGCAGCCTTTGTCATGTCCATCCACATCTTTCTCATATCCCTCAAACTTGATGTAACTCATTACTCCCCCACCGTGCGTTCCTTATCTTGGTTAATAGTATCACCACTAACCCAGTGTTTTAAACTATAAACTTCAGAGTCACCCTTTCACCCCTGTTTTCTTTCAAATCTCACATTCCACTGATCACCAGGGTCTAGTTCCTCTTTTTCCTTGTTGCCCCACATCACTTCTACCCTAGGACAGCCTTTCTTGTTTCTTACCCAGACTATTGCAACAGGTTCCCAACTGGTCCCCATGCCTCTCTCTCTCCTCCCCGCAGCCCATTCTCCACAGTGTATCCAGGTAAGATTTCTCAAACACAAATCTGATCATGTCATTGGGCCCCAGCTTAAAACATTTCACACTCCCCATTTCTTTAAAGATCAAATCCACACTCTATTTTGTCCTACAAGGAAATTCACAATTCTTTTCCTGTCCAGCCTTCTTTCCATTCTTCACACATTCTGCACTTAACCCTCACTGAATCCCTTTCCCAAACATACCATGCTGTTTTTACTTCTCCCTGCCTTTGCATGCACTATTTCTTTCTCTGACTCCTACTTGTTGAACTCATTCATATGCATCCTTCAAAGCCCGGCTGAAATGGCCTTCTGGTCCCTCCAAAGCAGACATTTTGGTGTTCTACCTAAACTCTCAAAGCACTTATTTATGCCTCATGTCTAACACTCTCTTGCTGTCTAAAGACCATCTATGTATTCCACTTGCCTGAGTGTTGCCCTGCAGTAGTCAGACTAAGCTGCCATAGTCCAAGGAATAGAATCAAGGCATCTGGCGGTGACCAGCCTGTGTCCTGGACTCTGCTCTTCTTGTTTCTCCAAAACAAACCCTGTCACAGTCCCCCAGGGAACTTGAGAAACACAGAAAATCCAAGTGACAGGAAGTGATGTTGAACAAGCTGGTGCTACTGGATAAAATCTTCCCATAACAAGCCCTGATCAGCTTCCTGTCTTCAAGATAAATGACCCAATGCTGATGGCTCTGCTATTACCAGCTCTTCTAATTGAATGTCAAGACCCCTGCTTTTGGAAAACCAGTGGCTTAGGCCCTCCCTGCCTAGCCCCTACCTAGATACATGTTCTCTTTGGTCTCTATTCAAATTCAAGGGACAGGTGTTGAATGCCTGCCATGTGCCAGGTATTTTGCAAAGCATTTTAGAAACATGACCTTATTTAATCATTGTATCAACACTATCTTGTGGATATTACCATCTCCATTTGAAATATGATATGGAACCTGATAGCTCCAGAGGTGGAAGGACTTATTCAAGATTACCCAGCTAATAAAAATATCATATCATTCAGTGAGTTTGAACTATGTGCCTGGCATTGTGTAAAGTATTCCAGGGACATTGTTTTATCTGCACAATGACTCTGAAAATTAGATAATATGAGCTCCATTTTAGAGTTGCAGAATATGGGGCTCAGAGAGATGACATGATTTGACTAATATGATTAATAAATGACAGACCTGGGACTATGAATCCATGTCTTTCTGTCTTTAGTTTCAGTAATCTTTCTACCACACCACATGATCTCTTTTCTCATCACAGCAGTGCTCTTCAAGTAGGAGTGCTATGTCTCCCATGTCGAGGAAAGCCATTGTTTACAGTACTGCTCAGTATGAGGCACAGATGAACTATGGAATGAGAGCCAGGCTGCTCCAATCCAAACTTTGGAGCCAGGTACAGGTGTGAATGCTGGTGAGTCAGACCATTTTGTAGCACATGGAACTGCCTCTTCAGGCCCCTAAAGTAAGCATCTTCAACTCTCAGGGTTCTGGAAGGAAGCTCCTTCTCTGGGAATGAAGTGAAGTAAAGAAACATTCTCATTGCAAACCCATTGTTCTGAGACAGCCTCTGCTGAGAAAAAGAGCAGAGATAGAGCTGAAACTGCAGCCATTCACTTATACAGATAGTCGTCTTTTGGGAGATACATGGATAATGTATCTAGAACATTTATTAAGTACCCTTCTAGGGAGCTACTAGCTTGCTGTGGGTTCCTGGACCTCAATTTCCCATGAATCCAAGGAGGGGATAGACCAGAAACTCTTTAAGGTCCTTCTAATTTGAATCTTCTATGCTCCTAGGTACCCGAGAAGCCAACATTGATTAGTTGCTGACCTGTTGAGTGCTGTGAATTCCTGGGCCTGTAGGGTCATGCACCCTAACAGTCAGCTATGAACACAGCACCCCAGGTAGGTACTTCATCTTCTTCTTGACAGGCTCTTAAAGTAAGTGGACTGATGGAATGGGCAGGAAAATGATGACTCTGGCAGACCTGGTGAGATCTCTTACTCCCTCCACCACCATCCAGAGCCACAGCCAAATGAAATGGCTCTTGGAACAGAATTGGCTCATCCCATTATGGAAATGAGAGCTCTATTAATTGGAAAGAAACTTTCAAAGGCAGAGAGGTCAGCAACCAGTGCTCATGGTGAATACTACCCTGCGGGTAGGAAAAATGGGGGTGGATTTTGAAGAGGGGGATTCTGAGGGTGGAGACTGGAGAACACGGAGGCAGCTGAGCTCAAATGGAGAGTAGCACGGCAAATGTAATTAGCACCAGCTGGAACTACCCGCTTCCCTTCCTCACCCCTGCCACTTCTAATTCCCTAGTCCCTCCATGTCCTGTTTCCACAACCCAGCCCATGCCCATTCCTTTCAGAATCTGTCCTCTTTGTTTATATAATAGCACTTATTACCTTTGGATGCTGGGGAATGTTTCAAGTACCACAGAAGGCTTTTTCACGCTCCTTCTCAGTCAATAACCCCCTAAGCAGTAACCACTAGTCCAGAATCATCTGGAGGTTTTATTAAAGCACAGATTACCAGGTCTCACCTTCAGAGATTCTGATTCAGTTAGATCTGGGTGGGGCCCAAGAATGTGCATTTATAACAAGTTCTCAAGTGCTTCTGGTGCTTTGAGAAGAATTGCATTAGTCAAACTTCTATTGGCATCAATACAGTTTTGCGTATTCTTCAATGTACTCTTTGTGTCTGCTTTCTTTTACTCGTTATCTCTTTAAAATCCACCCATATTGTTGAGTATACTAGTAGGTCTTTTTCTTTTTTCTTTTCTTTTCTTTTTTTCTTTCTTTCCTCTTTTTTTTTTTTTTTTTTGCTGTATTGGTAGTATTTTATTGTATGAATACAGCACATTTTACTTATTTACTCTACTGTTGATGGATATTTGGGTTATTTACAGTTAGGGGCCATTACAAATAATGTTGCTTCTATGAACATTCCTATACATGTTTTTGGTAGACATATACACTCATTTGTCCATATGCCTATGTATAGGACAACTGAATCATAAGGTAGATATATTTTTTTCACTTCGTTAGGTACTGTCAAAAATTTTCTGAACTGGTTACATATGTTTGTATTCCAAGCAGCAGAGTATGACAGTTCTAGTTGCTCTTTATCCTTGCCAACATTTGGTACTGATGTTCCTGTTTTAAATTTTAGCCATTCTGGTGTGTGTGTGTGTGTTTGTGTGTGTGCGCGCGCACGTGTGTGTGTAGTGGTATCTCATTGTGGGTTTAATTTGTATTTTGGGTGGCCACTTTAACTAGAGTGCATAGTATGAAACTGTTAGAAGAGATGGGATTGGCCAGCTCAAGTCTCTCAAAACAGTAACAGACAGTATGGGAAACACTGTATGAACCAATTTCAGTAGTATGTTAGAGCCCTAGATGGAGAAGCAGTGAGGGAAAATTTAAGGGAAAATCTAAGCCTGCTTTTTAGTTTATCTTCCTTCCTTGTACAGACAAGATAGCCTTCTTGGAACAGAGCAGGGACTTCAATGTTGGCCTTTGAGTTTGGCAATACTGAGATAGTTAATGCCAGTCTCTGAGATGGGAATGATTTAGTGTATTGGGAATACAGAAAAAATCCAACATGGTTGACATGTAAGAAGAAAGGAGAAGATATAGATAATAGAGAGATCAACAGGGACTACCTTTTAGAGGATCTTATAGGCCATAGGAAAGAGCATGGAATTTATTCTAAGCACAACGATAATCCAGGAAAGGGTTTTCAGCAAGAGAGTGGCAGGTATGGTTTGTGTTTTGAAAATACCACTTTGGATAATGTATAGAGCAGTGGTTCTCCTCCTTGGCTATAAGTTAGACTCATATATAGTGAGTTTGAAAAGATACTGATTCCTGAGTCTTCCCTCAGGAAGACTGATTCAATTTGGCTTAAAATATAGCCTAGATTCTGATTCAATTTGGCTTAAAATATAGCCTAGACATTGGGAGTAAAGATAGAGAAAAGTGTGCAGATTTGAGACATGTTTTGGATGTAAAATATACTGGGTTTGGAGACTGACTACAGATTACAGGGAGAAGAATGAGCGAAAGATGTGGCCCCATGTCTTATGTGGGACTTAGGGTAGATGGTTGTGCCATTCACTGAAATGGGGAACACTGAGGGAGGAGGAGCATGTTAAGGGTGGGACAGTAAGTTCGGTTTCTGAAATGTTGAGTTTAAATTAAATGAATTATTCAAGGAGGTAGATAAGACTCTATAATGGATTGGATATAGTGAGGGGAAAGAGAGAATAAGAGCCATGGAGGGTTTCTTCCTTTAATGTCCTATATTTTAGCCCTTCCATGACTCTTGCCTTGGTCATTTCCACTTCTCTGGTTTGGATGCCATCACTGTGCTCTGGGTACTAAAAACTAATCAGGTAAACTTCTTCCTGCAAATGTGTTAGCTCACTCCACTCCATCTTCCCATTCGATACCTTTGCCCAATTAAAATACATATGTACCATAGGTCCTCAAAGAATGGCTCTTCTGCTAGATATTCCAAGCTTCTGTTACTGGCTGGTAGTGAAGTTGAAAGAAAATGTGCTAAAATTTCACCCCCTGAATTTCAGTGAGAAGCCGATGGCTTGATCAAGATAAAATGGGGCAGGATTTGACTCCCTTTGGGAAAATTCAGGCTCTGGGCTCAGAGCTTTAGATTATTTGTCTCACTGAGTATTCTAAATTACTCTGCTTTTTATTATTTTTATTTTACAGTTAAAGAACCTAAAGCTCAGAAAGGTTAAGCGACCCATCCAGACTCATACTACTAGTTAGAGGCAGAACCAAGAAGCATATTTCTGCCATGAGAGTTTAGAGAATTTATTTGTTTCTAGCTCTCCTCCAAACCCTGTCATGCTACATGCTCAGCTTTCTCAAACAAGTCACTACTTACCATAGTAATCCTGACCACCAGCTCTTTGGGCTTCCTTTCCTACAGTTTTATCATCAAGTATGCCTCTAGGAAAACAGAAGATCCTGCGTAGAGACCTTCTGAGAAGCATGAAGGGAGTAAAGAGTTCTCTTAGATAGAAACTGGATAGATTGGAGTACAGGAGTGGAGTCATAATTTGTGAGCAACATCTCTTGAGTTCTGTCTTATAGTAATATGCCGCTACCCCTGCCTCTGAAACAGAGATCACAGGAGCTGGAAAAGCCCTTCAAGACCAAAGAGTCTCATTCCAAAGGTAGGGAAACAGGGCAGAGAGAGGCAAGATAGTTTGCTCAAAGTCACAGAGCCAATTAGATGCAGAATCAGGGTAAGCCTCAGGTGTTCTGGGTCTCTATTATCCTAGAGTTCTGAGGATCTTTCCAGTAGCCCTTCAGTCCCAAATTGATCCTCACATCCTGGTGAGATATAGAGGAGGCAAGAAGGGTAATATATTCTCAGTGGGGGTTTCCCAAGAGAACATATCTCTGGGAGGAGGCTTTCTGAAGGAAAGGGTGGGAGTGGGAGGTGGGTGGGGAAGAACAGACAAAATACTTGGGGCTACAGCAGAGAACTCTGCCCAGAACTGCTGGAGTCAAGTCCCACCCTGCCAGCCAACCCCACAGCCCTCAGCTTGGGTCTGGAAAAAGATATAGGACAGGACTCCTTAATGAGAACATTTGGGAACCCAGGAAAGGTTAATGATCTGTAGCCTCAACCATCCGTCAGCTGCCCAGCCAGAGAGAGTAAACACCGTTACTCATCTAATTAGTCAGGAAAGGCTGGGCAGGGGCTGAAGACGGGGCCTCGGGGATTACAGTTGAAGCGTCCACCCGCTTAGGGCTGTTGAAATAGGCTTCCAGAAGGTAAAAGTCCATATTCCTAGAGGCAGCTGGGAGGGGTCTCACTCCTAGCTGGTCCCTCTGCAGCTCTGGCTATAGGTTGTGGTAAAGATGTGGAAGGGCATGGACATTTATTGGGGGCCTCCTTTGCGCCAGGCACTGTGCTAATTAATTCTCTATGTGTCATGTGATTTTTGTCTTCCCAACAATACTGCAAGGTTCTTACATTTATTGAACCCCTATTGTATGCTAGTCATTTTGCATATATTATCATCTTTCACTCTCCTAAGAGTCCTAGAAAGGAGTTGGTATTTTGCTCATCTTATAGGAGAGAAAAATGGAGATTTACAGAGCATAATTGGTTTGTTTGCTGATTTATTCAACAAATGCATATTCACTCCCACTCTGTGTCAGGTGTGCTAGGCACTAAGGATATAATGGTAAAAAGACAGACACAGACTTTGCCCTCATGGAACCCACTGTCTAATGAGGGAACCAAACATTAAACATGAGCTCATACAACAAGTAAGCAATGAAACAAAGACTGGGACCTGACTATAGGGGAGATCTGTAGGCAAGGTTGTGAGGGGAATGAGGTATTGTGGGAATCAGACCAAAATACCCGTGCCAATGGCTGGCCTACTCTGGCTCCAGGAGACTAGGACTTGGGACAAATGATTTACCGCTACTGGGGGTTGGGGGAATTGAAGACCTCTCGAGGCATATGTGCTCATTGGGCTCTGGGAAGCTCTTCTCCTTTGCAGTTGCCATGAATTATTTGAGCTCCAAAGAGAAGGTATTAAGCGAAGATGAACTTTTGGGACTTCATCAAGATCAAAAGCTTCTGCACAGCAAAGGAAACAGTCAACAAAACAAAGAGGCAACCCACGGAATGGGAGAAGCTATTTGCAAATGACAGTAAAGACAAAAGGTTGATATCCAGGATCTATAAAGAACTCCTCAAACTCAACACACACAAAACAATCATATCAAAAAACGGGCAGAAGATATGAACAGACACTTCTCCAATGAAGACATACAAATGGCTATCAGACACATGAAAAAATGTTCATCCTCACTAGCTACCAGGGAGATTCAAATTAAAACCACATTGAGATACCACCTTACCCCAGTTAGAATGGCCAAAATTAACAAGACAGGAAACAACATGTGTTGGAGAGGATGTGGAGAAAGGGGAACCCTCCTCCACTGTTGGTGGGAATACAAGTTGGTGCAGCCTCTTTGGAGAACAGTGTGGAGATTCCTCAAGAAATTAAAAATAGAGCTTCCCTATGACCCTGCAATTGCACTACTAGGTATTTATCCCAAAGATACAGATGTAGTGAAAAGAAGGCCATCTGTACCCCAATGTTTATTGCAGCAATGGCCATGGTCGCCAGCTGTGGAAAGAACCAAGATGCTCTTCAACGGATGAATGGATAAGGAAGATGTGGTCCATATACACAAAGGAGTATTATGCCTCCATCAGAAAGGACGAATACCCAACTTTTGTAGCAACATGGACGGGACTGGAAGAGATTATGCTGAGTGAAAGAAGTCAAGCAGAGAGAATCAATTATCATATGGTTTCACTTATTTGTGGAGCATAACAAATAGCATGGAGGACAAGGGGAGATGGAGAAGGGAGTTGAGGGAAATTGGAAGGGGAGGTGAACCATGAGAGACTATGGACTCTGAAAAATAATCTGAGGGTTTTGAAGGGGCGGGGGGTGGGAGGTTGGGGGAACCAGGTAGTGGGTAATGGAGAGGGCACGGATTGCATGGAGCACTGGGTGTGGTGCAAAAACAATGAATACTGTTCCGCTGAAAAAAATACATAAATTTTTAAAAAAGTCAAGCAGAGAAAAAAAAAGAGAGAAGGTATTGAGGTTAAGAATAGACTTGTGATTTCTGAACAGTCAATTGGAGGGGTTGGCTAAGGCAAGGGAATGAGTATTTTTGGGCACCTGTTGTATTCCCAACTCTATGCCAAGTCCTTGGAGGGACTTGGGGCAAAGACCCAGGTTTTTTTTTTTTTCCCCAGGGAGGCCATTAACCTAGGTTGGAATTATGACTTATTTTTATAGAAAGATTAAGGAAGATAGCCAGTTAAGAGCTGAACAGGCCAATTCTGGCTGGTCAGCTTAGAAGCCTGAGATTCTTTGAGGGCTTTTTGCAATAGAGAGAGGAAGGGAAGGAGTGAAAGACAGAGCAGGTGTGCAAGTAATTAAGATAAAAAAAAGTGTGGTGAACAGAGAGAGAAAGAAAAAGAGAGAGAGATGGAGAGATACAGACAGAGATAGCAATGAAAGAAAGAGATAAGAAAGAAGAGAGAACAAGAAATAGAGGAGAGAAATAGACCAAGTGTGACAGACAGAATGACAGACAGTAGGGGGAGTGAGAAAGAGAAAGGGAGAGACTGGGGCCTGCAGTTGAACAGGAAGAGGCTCAAATTATGAAGTCACCTCTCACCCACTTTGAGGCACTACAGACCACTGTGGAGTCATATTTCAAATGGTTACTGCATCTTAAAAAGAACTTTTCGCACTAGTGATGGGCTCAGTTTTCTGGGCAACTGAAGAGTGGGAAAGTATACCCATGTGTATACATATGTGTGTATATGACGAACTGATAGAAATCACCACATAGGCATGGATGTACTCCTTACCCACACTCTCACATTTATAAGCCTAGCTTCTTGCAAAGTTGAGTGCACCCCAACTTGTAAGGGAATCTGCTTTTTCCACTAAATGACATTCTCACTTCATTTAGGAAAGATCTCCACTGGGAAGTGAGTTCCTGTTATTTGAACCATAAAAAAATGTTGTCCCCAAACTAAGAATATCAGAGTACCTAGGCTCACATCTAGGCAAAATCAGTATTTAGACATTTATTAGCTGTGTGATCTTGAGCTGTTTCATCAACTTCTCTGGGTCTCAGTTTTCTCCCCAACGACGAAGTGGTTGTATTTAGTCCTTGGCCATTTTCCCATTTGAGCACGTGCAAGAAACAGGTGTAGCCTGGGCCCCCAAGGAAATCTATCCTGATGACCTTTAATTTGAAGGGTGAGGGGAGGGGAGAGGATCAACAGATCATATCAGAAGGCAGTGTGGAATGAGGCTGGGGTATAAATAAAGTAATGCCTAAATAAGTCATCTGAAATGGAATGGGCTTCTGGAAGCTCAGTCCTTGGTCAGGCTCTCTTGTCCCAGTTGGCTGGCTCAAGGGAGGGGCCTTCCTCCTCTCACACCCCTCTTGGCTCCTGTCTGCTTCCTGCTTGCCTTCTGCCTCCCTTCCACTTTGCTGCTCAGTAGGGTTAATATAGCTTGCCCTGCAGTAGGAAAACACCTCCACACGCCATTTTTATTTCCAGTGATTTCAGTTCTGTGTAATGGAATATGACTGTGCTAGGACCTTGTAAACTATCAGGAAGAATTAATGGGGTCTCCGAATTGAGAAACCAGCATGCATTCTGGTGGGAGGGGAGAGAGTAAAAGGCCTGATATGGGGTTCTTCAG
This sequence comes from Mustela nigripes, assembly GCF_022355385.1. Taxonomy (NCBI): domain Eukaryota; kingdom Metazoa; phylum Chordata; class Mammalia; order Carnivora; family Mustelidae; genus Mustela; species Mustela nigripes. Next base: position 19,381,194 of record NC_081575.1, on the reverse strand, counting down.
GCCATATTAAGGGTGCCTTGGGGGAAAATGGCCATATCTTACTTGACTGGTCAGGGCCAATGTCAGCCCCCTCCTCTCTAGCCCCAACCCCTCTGACCCAAATCAGCTCTTCTTCCTTTGTGCTGGATTGTTGCAATAGCCTTTTCCCAGGCTTTTTTACCTCCCAGCTTCCTGCCTTCTTTCTTTTTTATTTTTTTAATTTTTTATTTTTTATAAACATATATTTTTATCCCCAGGGGTACAGGTCTGTGAATCACCAGGTTTACACACTTCACAGCACTCACCAAAGCACATACCTTCCCCCAAGTCCATAATGCCACCCCCTTCTCCCAAACCCCCTCTCCGCAGCAACCCTCAGTTTGTTTTGTGAGATTAAGAGTCACTTATGGTTTGTCTCCCTCCCAATCCCATCTTGTTTCATTGATTCTTCTCGTACCCACTTAAGCCCCCACTTCCTCATATCAGGGAGATCATATGATAGTTGTCTTTCTCTGCCTGACTTATTTCACTAAGCATGATACACTCTAGTTCCATCCATGTTGTCGCAAATGGCAAGATTTCATTTCTTTTGATGGCTGCATAGTATTCCATTGTGTATATATCAGCAATGTCCACAATAGCCAAACTATGGAAAGAACCTAGATGTCCATCAACAGATGAATGGATCCTGCCTTCTTTCTATTTACCACCCTTCACCTTTGTCTTTTTATACCCCAACAGCAATCACATTCCTCCTCTATTGACTGTGTTCTAAGTAAGAAAAGAAACTTAGTCATCTTGTTAATTGATTATTTCCCTTTGCCAAGCACCATGTTTTTCACAGAGCAGGTGCTCAACAGTGTTCGGTAGATGAATAAGTGAATGAATGAATACCATTCATGGGCCAGTCACTGTGCTAGTCATCACAGCATAGTTCTCCCATGTGCTCCCACAGTCCACAGTGTTCATCCCCATTAAAGAATTTAGTCCAGAGTTTGCACCTGCTTATTTACTAGATCGGGAATTCTGTGAAGAGAGTGACCACATCTGTCAGGCTTACCTTCCCTGACATACATTACACACAGTACTTTGTATTGTTTTGAATGAATGCATGAATGAATTTTCCGCTGGAAATATATTTCTCCCTATCTCTTATTGTATTATTGCCTTATTGTATTATTCAGAAGTTATTCATTGGGTACCTATTTATGTGCAAGGCAGTGTTCTAGGTATGGGAAATTTAGCAGTGAGCTAAACAGACAAAAACTTTTGCTTTGATGGAGCTTATATTCTAGTGGGAAAGACAGTCAATAAATCAATGGCCATATTTATATAAGCAAATGTTAAGTAGTGATGAGCACTGTGAAGAAAAATGAAGCAAGGAAAAGGGGTAGAGAATGGTGGATTCCTATTTTAGCTGGGGACTTCAGGGAGGACCTCTCTGAGGAGGTGGCATACAAACAGAGACATGAATGAGGCGAAAAAACAGGCATTCCAAGTAATAGGAACTAAGAATGCAAAGACCCTGATGCAAGAATACACTTGGAAAATTTTAGGAAATGTAAGGAGGCCAGTATGAACAAAGTATGGTGAGCAAGGAAATGGGGGAGGAGATAAGGTAAGAGAGCTAGGCAGTGGCCAGACCATAGAGGGTTATGGAGGCCATAGTAAAGAGTTGAGATATTATTCTAATTAAAATCAAAAGCCAGCAAAAGATTTCTAAGTAGGCAAATGACAACAATTGATTGATGTGTTTAATAGATCTGTGAACCCTGGTGAAGAAATTCCTGGAGGCAAGAGTGGAAGGACAAAAACCAGTTAGAAAGCTAGTGCCATAGGCCAAGTGACAAATGATTATGGCTTTGCCCACAGTTTCAACAGTGGAAGTGAAGAGAGAGTAGCTGGACAAGATGTATTTTGAATGCAGAGTCAAAATACTTCTTCGGTTGCAGTTTGGATGTAGGATATGAGAGAAATAGAGAGGAATCAGGGATAAGTCTGTGGATTTTGTTTAGTTCAAGTTCAAGTTTTCGTGGCTCAGTTCAAAGTAACTCACTCGGAGAAGGCTTCCCTGACACACCCTTTACCTCAAAACCGGCATCTCCCTCTCAATTCTCATAGCAGTTTGCAGTTGTATATTGTACCAGAATGAAATGCAGAGCGTTTTACCTCACGACAGAGCAGAGATTCCTCTGCCCATCTACCTCCCCCACTTGACTTAGAGCTCCTCAGGGACTCTGTCATTGTCTTTGGAGTCCTCACTGGATCCAACAAATGGCTTTTGCAGAATATTTAACCAATAAGTATGGGTGAGGCTGAAAAGATGAACTAAATTGAAACTGCTTATTATTGCTTCCAGTGTGTGGTTGCAAAACTCTCCAATCTTTAGAAGGTAAGCAAAATAATTATTTCAACATCACCAGCTTTTAATTACTAAAGTCCATTTGATTTGATGGATGCTTCTGCTTGAATTATTGACATCATGAGGATTAAAATATGGTCCCTTGATTAAAAGGAAGCTCGTGTGTTGAATGAGGGGTGTGGTGGGTGCTGGAGGGTGGGATATTGAGTGGATCCTGTTCTCACAGCTTGTGTTCATCTAGGGAAGCTGTGAGGAGAAGCAAAAACTGTCTAGAGGAAGATCAACCCCATACTTATAAAAGTGGCTGAAGTGAGAGGAGGCGGGGATTTTGGAAGCATCAGAGTTGAAGCATATGGACCTGGATTCAAATTGCAGCTCTACCATTTACTAATCATGCTACTTTAAGGAAGTCATTTTTCAAAGTTATTGTTTGTTTCTAATTGAGGTACAACTTCTATACAAAAAAGTGCATCAGTCTTACGTGTACAACCTGATGAATTTTTACACATGCATACATACAGGTAAGCATCTCCCAGATTAAAATGTAGAAACTTTACAGCATTCCAGGAGACTCTTCTCATGTCTCTTCACAGTCAGTACCCTCTAGAGAGGTAGCTATTCCTATCACTTCTATCACCATATAGTAGTTTTCCTGTTTTAATCTTTATATAAAAGAAATTATACAGAATGTACTTTTTTGCGTCTGGCTTTTTTTCTGAGAGAGTCACTTAAACTTTAAGCCCCAGTTTCCTTGTTTATATAACAGGAATACTAGTAGCATGTACATCATAGGGCTGTGGGGATTTAATGGGATAAAACTTATAAAATGCTCAGGATAGCACCTGGGACATAGGGTATACCATATAAATATTAGTCCTTTGCTTCTTTCTTTCCCTCCTAAATTCCTAGAGCTGTATTAGGCACTACTAGTGCATAAGAGAAGCATAAAAGGCAGTTTATACCCTTAAAGAGTGAATGATCTAGTTAGGGAGAAAAAGATGTAAAATGTTAGGTAAGCAGCAAAGGACAATATTAATATAAGATATTATTTAATATAATAAATAATTTCAATAACTGATCCCACTGCTGATTGGATAGGCAATATAATGAAATGGTTAAAGGCATAGGTTTTGGAGTTTTGGAACTTCAGTTCTAGCTCCAGTTTCTTCACTTGCAAGCTGTGTGACCTTGGGGATGTCACATAAGTCTCTAAGCCTCGATTTCTTCATATCTCTAGAATGGGGTTAATATTATCATATACCCCATGGGATTACTGAGAACACTGAATGCAACAATATATGTCAAGTGCCTGCCATAGGGCTTGGAACATAGTATACACATAGATAATGCTCTTTGCTGAGTGTTTTTTCCTGCTTTGGGACATTAGGATTCATGATGATCCAGAAGTACCAGTCAACCAGGGTTGGCTAAGTAGTTTGCAAATTTTTACTTACTCTAGCTGAACAGGTAGCAGATCCCCCAAAGTGATTGTTGAAGCCCAAGGGAACATTTCTTCATTTACCCATCTACCTTTCTTGAGACACTATCAGTGATCACTGCCTTATGGGTACTGCCTCTGTGTTCCCCAACCATACATCGTTTTGTTCATAAGGCTTAACTCTTAGTGATCCTGATCCCCATCTGGGAGTCCCCCTCAAAATGTTGACTTGGTACAGCCTTCTACCAAAAGCTATGGCAAGCTGGCTCCAGTCCAGCAGTGGGAGACTCATTTGCACCAAGGAGTGCAATTTTCATGGCCATTTTAAGTTGACATTTGGAAATCAAAATTCTTTAAACACTGTTTAGCATCACAGTGTTTTGAGAAAACATTTTCAAAATGATTTTATTTTATTTTATTTTATTTTATTTTCTGCTTCCCACTGTTAAAAACAAAAGTTTAAAAAAAACTTAAAAATCAACATGTCTTGAAGATATTTTTCATCCAAAACAAAAGTCTCCAAAGCTTTTTGCAGATATGATGATTAGTGAGATGATTCAGCCCCAAATAACATTTTCTTGTGTTGTTCTGATGATTGTATTTTGCAGACTTGATTTAGTCAGATTATAATCTCAAAACCATATTTATTTTCCTTCTTCAGACTCAGGCAAAAGACCAAGGAGACCTAACATCCTAGAACTTCAGCATAAAATTATGTGTTGAATCAATCGTTTTTTTTTCTTTTGGTCTTGGCTGCTAGGAGACTCAGACATATGTTAGGTTGAGGTAACTATTTCACTCTTCATTCTGCCTGGAAAGGCATTTCTAAATTTTTTTGAAAAATATCCTTATTGAGGTATAATTGGTATACAAAAAGTGGCACATGTTTAATGTATATAATTCAATGAGTTTAGACATATGCATACACCTGTGAAAACATTACCACAATTAGCATAACAGACACATCCATCACATCCAAAAGTTTCCTTATGTTCGTGTGTGTGTGTCTGTGTATGTGTGTGTTTGTGTGGCAAGAACTCGTAATATGAGATCTACCTTCTTAATAAATATTTCAGTGCCTATATTTGAAAGTTCTAGAGGAAAACATGGGGGAAAGCTTACTGACATTGGTCTTGGCAATGATTTCTTGATATGACACCAAAAGCACAAACAAAAAGGGTAAAAATAGGAAAGTGGAGACTACATCAAACTAAATTGCCTTTGCACAGTGAAGAAAACAACCAACAGAACAAAAAGCTAACTTATGAACTGGGAGAAAAGATTTGCAAGCCCTCTATCTGATAAGGAGTTAGTATCCAAAATATATAAGGAATTCCTACAACTCAACAGCAAAAAAATTCAAATAACACAGTTTTAAAAATAGACAAAGCAATTGGATAGACATTTCTACATGATTTTCCTATCACTCTTTTGATCTTTATTCATCTGCCCTATTGCTCTGAATTTTTATCTTAATCTATTTCAAATCCACTTTGGAAGCAGATGGAGTTATTTATGACAAATAAGACAAATATATTTCAAAATCTCCAAACAAGAAAAAAATCTACTCAGTGGAAGGTGAGTGAAATATGTGAATTGACATTTCACAGAATAGGAAATCTGGTGTTATGGGAACATACCTGATTGCAACAGTACTCAGATAAATGTAAATTTGAAAAACCATGAGAAATTGCTTAGCACACCTTTGAATGGCAAAATTAGAAAGCTAGATAATATTATGAGTAGATGATGATGCAGTGAATTATTTTCTCATGGACTGCTGCTGGGAATATGAACTGGTATAGTCACTCTGGAGAGTAATTTGGAGGTGCTTAATGAAATTAAATATGCATAAACTTTATGACCAAGTTTATAATTCTGGAACAGATCCATTAAGGGACATGTGCAAGGATGTTTATGGAATCATATTTTGTGATAGCAATGAAGGCAACCTAGATATCTACAACTAGGGGACTTAGATGAGTAAAATGTTATACATGCATACAATGAGAATACCCTGTAAGATCAGAACTAATACTCTAGACACATGTCTTAGCTCAAGCTGCCATAACAAAATACTGTAGGCTGGGTGGTTTAAACAACAGACATTTATTTTCTCATAGCTCGGAGGTTTGAAGTCCAAGATCAGGGTGATAGCGTCCTTAGTTTTTGGTGAGGTGAGAGCTCTCTTCCTGTCTTAAATAAAGCAAGCTCTCTGCTGTTTCTTCTTCTAAAAGCACTAATTCTATCATGAAAGCCCCACCCTCATGACCTTATATAACTCTAGTTACTTCTTAAAGCCCACCATCTCCAACTACCATCACACTGGGACTTAGGGATTCAACATAGGAGTTTTGGCAGGGACACAAACATTCAGTCCAAAACAATATGCCTAAAGCAACATGAATAGATCTTAAACAAAAATGATGTTGAGTGAAGAAATAATAATGGGAGTTTCAAGGTGCAATAAAATTTATGCAAAAATACCATAAATTTCAAGATCACACACGCATTTAAATAAATATGTGAATGATGGATTGAAAAGATGTTTATGAGTATATTAGAATAGATATCAATGGGGGCAGAAGGAAATCCAATAGGAGTGGAGGTTGGAAATGATGAAAAAATATAATTAATTAAAACAAAAAAGAGAGTCTTTGTTATGAAGACTGTGTGCCATTAAACAAAGAATATGAATGACTCAGGTCTGTGAGGCCTGTGTCTTGAGGCCAAGATAACCAGAAAAATATTTATAAATTTAAGGGGTCTATTACTGTGTTTCAGTATTTGTTCTTATAAATATACAGGAAAACTTTCCTGGCCTTTAAGATATGAACTTTTTACTCTAGGATACCTCTTTGCCTACCTCAGGATCGTATTAATGGTGTGCAGGGAGGCAAGATGATTTCTATTAAAATGAAGGATTTCATTCTAAAATCAAGCCTTACCTTATTTTCATAATAAAAGAGGTCTGAAGTGAGGGTATAATTTTTTTCCAAAGACATTAATGGTGGAAGGTGTGTGTAGGTAAGAAAGTGATCTTTGAAGAAGAGCACCTCAAAATTTAATTCAAGAGCATCCAGACCCCTGAAAGTAGGTAAATGATTGCACAGTGTGGATTCTACTCTCTGGCTTGGGGAATAGGGGTGGAAGGAAACCTTGGAGCAAAGTTGAGAAAGAGAAGTAATTTGGGGCAAGGAGAAAGTCCTTCCAAATAGTGAGCAGAATGCAGAAAAGTAGTTGTGGCAAGAGTGAGAGTAGAAGTTGTGTTGATCAGAGACTGAAGATTAGAGATTATGCGAGGTTGGAGGGTTAGAGGAAAGAGAGACTTTTCTAAATGGGAACTGAGAGTCCAACATTTAAGTGACTCTCAGTCTTCCATGTCTGGGTGCCCATCAGCCGGAGAGGAATGACCTTGATGATTCCAACCCCTGCATACACACTCCGCTGTGCCTGTTTCTATTCTCTCCCGCATGGGACAATAGAATGTGGTTTCAAAGCTGATGGGGATAGGGCATGCTGTCACTGTCAAATCTGGCTTGCCTCATCACTAGATTACATTCTGGTGGGAGAAAGATAATGAGAAACTGTTGACAAAATGCATTTGCTGTACCATGAAAGTTCCAGAATCATAATTGGAGTGGGTATGCCACTTAATTGACTTTAAGTATAAAACACAATCTTTGCCCACTGAATTTTACTAATAAAATAAGAGACATGTTTGTCCTGAGGGTATGACATGGAGTCAAGATTTATTTCATTTTCTGGAACATTATCGAATATCCTCTGTAAGCCTATTGCTGAGTTTAAAAGATTTTTTAAAAAACCCCATGATCTCTAATTATAGAATTCATAGCCAATCAGTTTTCTAGATCCTCAAAATTGAAACTAGCATTGATATTTTGAAGTCAATTAATCATCATATAGTCATATCTGGGCCATCTTTTTAGTGATTGGGTCTATGAATAGTTGTCAGTGCAAAGATTTGTCATTTTCAGAGACGGAAGTGTGCCTTTCAGCATCAGAGGAAAAGCCCTAGCCCACTAAAGGACCTTTTCAAAGGGATAACATTACTTAATGGGTAAAATAAATCAAAAATATAATAATATTAATAGTCACAGCTTCCATTTACTGATCACTTACTAGGTGCCAGGCTCTGTGCTGAACACTTTAAATCCATTATCTTAATTTGTTCTCTCAGAGATGCAATGAGCTAAGTTTTCAAACCAACTCTTCCAAAGACTGACATGAGAGAAAAACACAATTGGCTGCATTGAAAAACTTTGCCCCTACAATTTAATGAAATTAAGATGAACCTTTTTAGTAATAGTATACTTTCCCTCTAGATATGAGAACATTATATTCCTTTATGGCATAGGGCAACCAACGTCTACCTCTTTTTGTGATTATCATTTCCTAAGCTCTTGGTTATTCTTCCCCATTTTCTGAGGACTGACTCTCAGGCTTCCTTAATACCCCAGGTCCTGCCATCGTCCTATGTTACCCCAACAATATTCATGTAGAAGACTCATCCCACACACCCTGGTCTCATACCTCCCTGATCTTTAACCTCTTATTACCTTAACAATTACCAAACATTTGGCATCACAAGACATAGCTTCACCCTTGAGACTCAACTACAATATTCCATTGTGACCAAAATCTCCTAGCAATACCTGGTTCTATGTTATTGGCTCTTTTGGCCTCATTGAGACATCTAGTACCTCAAACCCCTCTTTTTCTCTTCATTTTTTCCCTTGTCTAGTCACTATCTTCAGGCACATTTACTTAGCACTGGCTGCATCTTCATCTGTTTGCCCTGCAGATAACATTCCTGCACTATTTAGTCTCAGCTTTGGGTCCCTCCAAACACCTTATTTCTCTAATCTCATAATACCCATTGTGGGATAAAGGAGCAGCCCCCCAAACTCTGATGGCTTTAACAGTCAATTTTCAACCTCAGCTGGGCTCTCAGGACACTCAGCAAAACTTTCAAAAGCCCCAGGTCGTCTCTTTTTACCTTTCTTTTTCCATTTTTTCCCCCAAGTTTCTTTATCACTCCCCTCAAGTAATAGCCCCATTCATTCTCCTCTCCCTTCATCCCCCAACAATTACTTAGACTCATACTTACCAGAGGAAAATTGAAGTGAACCTTAAATCCTCATCTTTACAACTACAAATGTCTTTTTAGCTTCACCAGCCCTCACTTCATATTTCTCCTTCAGTCTCAGAAGAACTGACCTTTGTGCTCTAGTTCCTCCACCCTTGTTCTATTATCTCCTCCTCTTCCCCACTTTCCTCATCTTCCCTAGAACCTTTCTTCCATTATTATTCATTATTATTTATTCTCGATCTCTATTACTCATAACTCTTCCCTAAAATTTCTTGTGTTATTATTCATTGTCTAGTCCTTACTACCTCCTTATATACTACTCTCCTTTTAAAAAAGATTTTATTTATCTATTTGAGAGAGAAAGAGAGAGAGAGAGAGAGAGAGCACGTGCATGAGCAGGGGGGAGGGGTAGAGGAAGAGAGAGAAACATATTTCCCACTGAGCAGGGAGCCCGATGCAGGACTCTCTCCCAGGGCCCTGGGATCATGACTTGAGCTGAAGGTAGATGCTTAACTGACTGAGCCACCCAGGTGCCCCTCTACTGGTCTCCTTGGTTTAAGTTATTCAAATGCTTAGCTGTGTCTGTTCTTTAGAAATCTTGACACCCTTGTCCCCTTCATCTACTATAAAGCTCTCCCCAATCTTTTAAGTTCTCAAAATCAGTAGTCTATATACTCTTGTCTCTACTTCCTTACTTCCTATCTTTCCCCTGATCTTTCAATCATACCACTCCACTGACACTCAACTCACCATAGTTTCCTCATTCATTTTATGGCTGAGTAATCATCCGTTTTCTGTATTTACCACATCTTCTTTGTTCATTCATCTATGGATGGACATTTGAGATGCTTCCATATTTTGGCTATTGTTAAGTAATGCTGCAGTAAACATGGGGGTGCATATATCTCTTTAAGGTAGTGTTTTCTATTTCTTTTTTTTTTCTTTGAACCATGTTTTACAAGTTTTTTTAATCTTACATAACCAGGGATTTTTGTTTGTTTGTTTTTTAATTATTATGTTCAGTTAGCCACCATATAGGATATTATTAGTTTTTGGTGTAGTGGTCAATGATTCATCAGTTACGTATAACATCCAGTGCTAGTGGAATTACTGGATTATATGGTAATTCTATTTTTAATATTTTGAGGAACCTCCATCCTGTGTTCTACAGTGGCTACACCAATTTGCATTCCCACCAACAGTGCATGAGTGTTCCTTTTTCTCTACGTCCTCACCAACACTTGTTATTTCTTGTCTTTTTGATTTTAACGATTCTGACAAGTGTTAAGGTGATATTTCTTTGTGGTTTTTGACTTGCACTTCCCTGATGTTTAGTGATGTTGAACATCTTTCCATATGTCTGTTGGCCATTTGTATGTCGTCTTTGGAAAAATGTCTATTCAGGTCCTCCCCCCGTTTTTTAATCAGCTTATTTGTTTTTTGATATTGCATTGTCAAATTTAAAAAGAGACAAATAAAAAAGACCCCAGACTCTTAAATACAGAGAACAAACTGGTAACAACTGGAGGTGGATAAGCCAGAGAGGAGGTGGGTAAATGGATAGGTGAAATAGAGAAGATTAAGAGTGCACAAATTATGATGAACACTGAGTAATGTATAGTTTGTTGAATCATTATATTGTACACCTGAAACTAATAAAACATTGTATGTTAATTATACTTAAATAAAAATAAAAAAAACCCTTCTCTTTAAAAAAAAAATCAACTGACCCTATATGTGTTGTTCTATTAATGAACTCTACTCTCTTCCACTGATAATATATATCTGCCTTTATGTCGATACTACACTGTCTTGATTATTATACCTTTATAATAAATCTTAAAACTAGGTAGTTTATTTTTTGTTCTTTATAAAAGTTGTTTTTGGCACATGCAGATCCTTTGAATTCCCATGTAAATTTTAGAACAACTTGTCAATACCTACAAAGAAGGCTACTGGGATTTTGACTGATTGTAATGATTCTAGAGATCAATTTAGAGAGAATTGATATTGTCATAACATTGAGCCTTCTGATCCATAAAGATGGTATGTATCTCCATTTATATGAGTTTTTTAAAATTTCTCTCAGCAATGTTGTAGAAGTGTCTTCTAAATAATTTGTCAAATTTATTCCTAAATATTTTCTATTATTTGATGCTATTGGAGATAATATTTAAGAAATTTTCAATGTCCTTTAGTTTGTTACTAGGATACGATAGATTTTTGTACATTGATTTTATATCCTGCAACCTTGCCAACCTCATTATTACTTCTGGTATATATTTTTTTGTAGATCTCTTATGATTTTCTACAGAGATGATCATGTAGTCTGGGAATAAAATATCTGTTTCCAATCTGTATGGGTTTTTTTGTTTCTTTTTCACTCATCATCATGTTGAGTATGACCTCCAGCATATTTTTTTAAAGATTTTATTTATTTATTTGACAAACAGAGATCACAAGTAGGCAGAGAGAGAGGAGGAAGCAGGCTCCCTGCTGAGCAAAGAGTCTGACACCGGGCTCAATCCCAGGACTCTGGGACCACGACCTGGGCTGAAGGCAGAGGCTTCAACCCACTGAGCCACAAAGACGCCCCAGACCTCCAGCATAATTTGAATAGAAGTGTTTAAGGTGGGTATCCTTGTCTTGTTCCCGATCTTAGTGGTGGCGGGGGGAAAGCATCCAGTCTTTCAACATTTAGTATACTGTTACCTGTAGATTTTTTCATAAATGTCCTTTATCAGTTTGAAGATATTCTCTATGGATTGTTTACATAGAGTTTTTTTTTTTTTAAAAACATCAAGAATGGATGTCAAATTTTAATGCATTTTCTGCTCTAAGATAATCAGATGGTTTTTCTTTTTTCTTTTGTTTTTAATAAATTACATTGATTTTCAAGCACTAATCCAATCTTGTGATACTTGAATAAATTGTATTTGGCCATGATGTAATATCTGTTAAATATATTACTGGGTTTGTGGAGCATAAGGACCAACACGGAGGACACTAGGAGTTGGAGAGAAGTGAGATGGGGGATATGGGAAGGGGAGATGAAACATGAGAGACTGTGGAGTCTGAGAAACAAACTGAGGGATTTGGAGGGAAGGGGGGTGGGGTTTGGGTGAGCCTGGTGGTGGGTATTATGGAGGGCACTATTGCATGGAGCACTGGGTGAGATGCATAAACAATGAACTCAGGAACACTGAAAAGAAATTTAAAAATTTTTTAATTAAAAAATATATTACTGGGTTTGACTTGTTAAAATTTATTAAGAATTTTGTAGGTATGTTTGTGGGGGATATTAGTCTATAGTTTTATTGTCATAATTTTGACTGGTTTTGGTATCAGGCTAATGCTGAAACATAAATGAAGTGAAGTATTCTCTCATTTTGACTTTTCTGGAAATGTTTTCATAGAACTGCTGCTATTTCATACTTCAGCATTTGGTAGAATTTATCAGAAAAGCCAGCTAGACCTAGAGTTTTCTTTGTGGGAAGGTTTTAAGCTACAAATTCTTTAATATCTTTAATAGATATTAGGCACTCTAAGTTACCTCTTCTTGAGTGAGCTTGGTAGTTTTTTTTTTTTTTTTAGATTTGTCAATTTCACATAAAATTTTGAAATTATTAGCTTAACATTATTTTATTGATAATATTCTTTTTATCACTTCTTTTTTATAGAATCTGTAGTGTTGTTATCTCATTCCTAATATTGGTAAATTGTGTCTTCTTTATTTTTCTTTTAATCAGTCTGATAAGAGGTCTATCAATTTTATTGATCATCTTGAAGAACTAATTTTGGTCACACTGATTTTCTCTAACGTGTTTTTGCTTTATATTTCACTAATTTCTGGTAACAGTGTGACACCTTTCCTTTTTTAAACTTCAAATTTTTTAAGTTTGATTTTAATTTTTTATTTTAATTTTTAATTTTTTGTTATTATGTTCAATTAGCCAGCATATAGTACAACATTAGTTTTTGATGTAAATGTTCAATGATTCATCAGTTGCATATAATACCCAGTGCTCATCACATCACGTGCCCTCTTTAATGCCCGTCTTCTTTTTAAATATAGCCTTTCGTAGTATAAATTTCTCTCTAAACACTGCTTCAGCTGAAACCCACAAAATTGGACATCTTGCATTATCATGTTCTTTCGACTCAAAATATTTTCGCTTTTTCTTATGACTTCTTATTTGACCTATGGATTATTTAGAAGTGTATCTTTTAGTTTTTAAATATTCAGAGTCTTCATATTATCTTTCTGTTATTTAATTCTAATTTAATTATATTTTGATCAGAGACCCAATTTGTATGATTTTAATTTTGGGGGGAGGGAATGTGAGCCTGCTTTTATTTTTATTTTATTCAATTTGGAGGGAATCCCCACAGGGGAATGGACTTTTACCCCTGGGGATAAAAATATATGTTTATAAAAAAAAAAAATCCGGTATAGTTAACATACAGTGTTATACTGGTTTCGGGTGTAAAATACAATAATTTGACAACTCTATGCTTTATTTAGTGCTTGTCAAGATAAGTGTACTCTTGATCCCCTTCACCTATTTCACCTATCTTTCTACCCACCTCCCCTCTGGTAGCCATCACTTATTCCCTATGGTTAATAATTTTGGTTTTTGGTTCATCTCTTTATTTTCCCTTTGTTTATTTGTTTTGTTTCTTAAATTCCACATATAAGTGAAATCATATGGTATTTGTCTCTAAAATTGACTTATTTCACTTAATATTATACCCTATAGGTCAATCCATGTTGTTGCACATAGCCTGATTTCATTCTTTTTAAGGCTAATATTCCATTGTATATATGTACCAGATATTCTTTATCCATTCATCTATTGATGGATACTTGAGCTGCTTCAATAATTTGGCTATTGTAAATAATGTTGCAACAAACAGAGGGCTGCACCTATCCCTTCAAATCAGTGTTTTTATATTCTTTGAATAAATACCCAGTAGTGCAATTACTGATTTTAATGTTTGAAAAATGTGTTTAGGATTGTTTTATGGGCCAGAATATGGTCTAACATGATAAATGTATATGTACTTGGAGAAATTATTTATTCTGATGCTTTTTGGTGGAGTATTCTATAAATGTCATTTAGATCAATTTCACAAGTTCCAGTCTTCTCTAACCTAACTGACTTTCTACTTGTTCTATCAACTATTGAGAGAAGGGTATTGAAATCTTCAAATATAATTGTAGGTGTGTCTATTTTTTCCTTTCATATCTATCCCTGTTACATTATATATTTTTGAATTTCTATTATTGTGTAATAGCTAAGATTTTACGTATTTTTGATGAATGGACTCCTTTGACATTATGAAATGACCCTCTTTTGTCTGAAACCTAATTTGCATGTATTGATATGGCCACTTCAGCTTTTGTCTTTTATTATCATGATTAAATCTTTCTCTTTCAAGTGCTTTTAAAGCTATTTTTTCTGATGCCTTCTGATTTGCATTATTTCCAATATGAAGTCTGCTGTCATTCCATTTGTTCCTCTGTATGTAATATGTGTTTTTCCCCCCTCTGGTTCCTTTTAAGATTTCTCTTTATCCCTAATTTTAATCAATTAGATTATGATGTGTCTCATTGTGGTATTTTTTCATCCTTTTTATGCTTGGGATTTACTGAGATTCTTGAATTTGAAGAATTCTCATCTAATTCAGAAAGGGTTCAGCCATTATTTCTTCCAATAATTTTTCTTCCATTCTCTTCCTTTTCTGTCCTCCTAATGAACATTGTCCCACTACTCACTAACATTGTGTTAGTAATTCTTATCTATTTCAGGAAGTGTTCAGCCAGTATTTTTTAAAGATTTATTTATTTATTTATTTGAGAGAGAGAGAGAGAGAAAGAGAGACCAAGCATGAGAGGGGGAGGGTCAGAAGACACAGACTCCCTGCTGAGCAGGGAGCTGGATGCATGGCTGGATCCCAGAACCCTGGGATCATGACTTGAGCCTAAGGCAGACGCTTAATTGACTGAGCCACCCAGGTACTCCTAGCGGTTATTTCTTCCAATATTTTCTCTTCCTTTCTCCTCCTTTTCTGTCCTCCTAATGAATATTGTCTCACTACTCACTAACATTGTGTTAACTTTTTCATTTTTTCTCTTTTTATTTAATTTTTGATAGTTTCTAATGCTATGTTTTCAAATCCAGTAACCATTTTTGTACAGGTTCCTCTTCCTCAATTTACCTCTTACATGCTGATGTTCCTCCAGAGATCTTTCCTGGGCCACTTTTTCTTCTCACTCTGCACACTCATCCACTTCAGTTATCATTTCTATTCTGATCACTGCTAATACTATATCTTTGGTCCAGACCATTCAGTATTACAGTATTTCTGCCTGCCTCTTTGACATCTCCCCAAGCTTGACCCAAAGACACTTCAGCTCCCAGAAACTGTTATCTCTTCCTTTGTGTTTTATTACAATGAATAGCAACACAAAAGAACTGGTTACCAAAACCAGATATATGGGTTTCACTGAAGACCACTTTAGTCTCTAAACCCAACATCTATTTGGTGATTACACTCTGTCAATTTTACCTCCTTAGTATGAGTAAGTTGTTCCACTTTTTGCTATTGAAAGCATCACTGCACTGGCTCAAGCTCCAGATCTTTCTCATTTATATTATTGCAACAATTTTCCTGCCTTTGTAGTCTCTTCCAATCTTTACCCTGTTTACCGCAGAATGATTTTCTCTTGTGCAAATCTGATCATGCCATTCTCTACGTTCCCATGGATAAGACAGCTCAAATTTCTTCACATAGGATATAAAGACTCCCATAATCCTTTACCTACTTTAGTAACAACTTTTTATAAATCTTCTGTGTGGATAATCCATGATGACTATTTGCAGTTCCTTAAAGAAACTATCTTGTTTCATAACTCTATGTCTTTGCTTAGGCTGCTCCCCCCTCTTAAAATGTCCTTTTCACCTTTCTGCATGATAACCTCTTACTTATTCTTTCAGATCCAGCTCAAGAGATCATTTTTTTGTGAAGCATTTCCTGAGCCACCCAGGTAATAACTTTTTTTTATTTTTGAACCACCAAAGTACATGATACCACTACAATATCATTTATTACATTCTAGTACAAATATTTGTTTCTTTACTTTGAGCTACTTAAAGGTTTACATGTTGTTTTGTTTCTGTATCCCTAGGTTTCTAGTATAATGCTTAACATATAAAAAGTGTTCAATAAATGTTTATTGCTGATTAGAGTTATTTTTCTGTGGATATAAAATTGGTAAGGGGTATGGCAGGAGCTGAATCCAGATTTTCATAAATTCAAATCCCTGTTTCATCTACTACATAATCCTATCTTCAAGTTAAACACCTTAATTTCTTAAATTTTCTTTCTGAAGCTTCTTCTATTCAGATTTATTTGATCTTATTTAATCATTTCAAACTCTAACTCTCCCTTTTCCTCTCTCTCTTCCTCACCCCTATCATTGTCCAGTTTTTCCACATGTACTTTAAAGCACAAGACTTAAGTCCAGAAATCTATGGAAGATATGGAAGTTTGTACTTTCCAAAGATACCTGCAACAATATCTAATATTCCATATGCTGTTCTGCAATGTCATTCCCCTATCAACAGGTTGAGTCTATTTTTCTACTTCTCTGAGTCTGCATGGGACCTGTGACTGCTTTGACCAATAAAATACAGTAAGAGTGGTACTGTGACCATTCTTAGAATATCTATTAAGCAATTTGGCAGTTTCTACTTCCTACCTCTTGAAAGCCAGCCAACACGTCATCACCCTGTGATAGCTAATGCTATGAGATGCTCAAGGCATATGGAGAGGCCCTGGAGGATGAGCTATCATGTTAAGAGACAGAGAGAGGGATAGAGAGACAGAGAGAAAGAGACAGAGAGAGAGGGAGGGAGAAAGGCCAAGATGCCATAAATGTAGGTAAAGAAGCTATATGGAAAGTGGAGTGTCCAGCCCTAGTGCTGCAGCAATCATATAAATCAGACAAACTACCAATTAAGGCCTGCTTAAATTCCTGATCTATGAAATTGTGAATAAAATAAAACTGTTGCTATAAGCCACTGAATTTTGGGTGGTTTGCTACATAGAAATAAACAGATTGGAGAAGAGGGAAATATGACTAACTTGTCTATCATCATAGAAGGCTTACAGTAAAATCTCTTTTTCCCAAGAAGCAAAATACCAAGAGGGGTAAGTCAACCTAGAGGTTGGAAAAAAAGATAAGGACACACACCTTTAGCAAAAAATAAATTATGGCATTTGATACTCCTTGAAGTGGTAGAGACAGAATATAAATGACTTTCAAACAGGCCAGAAAAAAAGGATTAATTTTCAGAAATACAGATGACAAAGAGTAAGGAAAAGTAGCAGCTATTTTAGAAGGCAGAAAGAGTATCCCCCAAGTCATGACAGTCTGGAATAATAACTAAATATAAAAGATAGAATTTAGCAAGTATTAATTAGAAGTGATGCAATTGAGCCCAACTGGCATATTTTTAAAAATAAAGAATTATTACAACCTGTGAGATAATAACTTAGGTGCCCGTAACTGCTCAGAGAGGTAATAACTTCTTAAACTATATGATTAGAAGTGGAAAATTACAAATGAATGAGTCTGATCATACTTTTATTCTCAGAAAACACCTGGAGAATTGTCCTCGGTGCTATGAGCATTCAGGAGAATGAGAGGACTCAAAGCTGTATCACCTGCAGTAACTGTTGACCTTTTAGGCCACTATCAACCCAGACTGTCTCTGAATCCAGATTTAGATGCATTCTTGAAATTTCGAAGGCCTCATACAATTCCTCAATACTCAGTCCCGGCCTGGTTCACTATAGTGGTATTGTTTAAATCTAACTGCATAATACCCTAACAAGATCTGGAAAGGCAGAGTCCGGAGGGAGAATTGCTTCTGGGCTTTCTCATGGTAAGATTTGATTAAAGTAGGCATTCCTATAAAACCTCTGAGGTAGACTGGGGTGGGTCTTGTTTGCATAGCCCTGCTATCTCACAAACAGGAAGGATTTCCAATTTCCCACTTAAAAAGAGCCAGCCAGCAGGCTTGGGTCAAGGTCATCTGGACATTACTTCACCAGAGTTTTGCCCCTGTGTGCTTTGCTTTGTGATGTATGAGTCATCATAATTAAATTTTGAGCTAGATTAACTATAATTCCTGCACTTATTAGGCGATCAGGGTTTAAAGCCCTTGTAAAAGAGGATGAGCTGTTCATTCTGATAATACAATTAACTACCCAACAGAGCTAATATTTTTTTTTAGGGAAGAGTAATTTTTGATTAATGATGCATTTATTTCCCAAATTCTTGTAGCAGTGGGTCAAATTTTCATGAGAAAGCCAAAGAAAAAGTACAAAATTAGAAAATTCAGAGTGTTTGAAGGTAAAGTTGGCTTCTCCCTTGCAGCCTACTCACAAGACCCTGTTGCCTTAGGCACGTGTGTAATTCAGGATTCTCCACAATGGTATATGCATAGAAACATTTCTGAAAGCACAGATCTCTCTGTCCCTCATTTCCTCTGGCAGAAACAGGGTATAATATCAACACTTCTGAGGTTGTTTTGTAATATCTCCTTAGCAAGACCAAAGAGTTCTTGAAGAAAGGAGTGGATGGGAGGGACCAAGAGATGCTTCCTAGAAAAGGAGATATTTGACAAAAATATCCACTCAAAGATTGTATGAGAATTGTGATACATGGTTTGGGGTCAAGGAAACCAGACAGAAGGTTATTTTTAGAAATCTGGATGAGAGGCCAGCAGTAGGGATGAAGAGAAGCAGATATAGTCAACCAGTATTAAAGAAGTAGAAACTGAAAGGAATTGCTGATTTTTTAAAAGATTATTTATTTATTTATTTGACAGAGAGAGATCACAAGTAGGTAGAGAGGCTGGCAGAGAGAGAGAGAGAGAGAGAGAGAAGCAGGCTCCCCGCCGAGCAGAGAGCCCGATGTGGGACTCGATCCTAGGACCCTGAGATCATGACCTGAGCTGAAGGCGGCGGCTTAACCCACTGAGCCACCCAGGTGCCCCAGGAATTGCTGATTGATTAGATGTTTGGGGAACAGTGAATGGAGAGAGTCAAGGAAAATTTTCAGGTGTTTAATTTGGATGACAGAGCATATGATGGTACATTAGGTAGTAAAGTAAGTTTTGTGTGGGAAGATTACTTCTGAAATGGTGGAAAATATTTTGAGTTAAAGTTAACTGTGCCACATTAGGGTAGAGATGTCTAATAGGCGGCTGGATGTGTGGTCCTAAGAGAATTCTCAAAATTCTCAAAAGAGAATTTGCAGATTTAGAGGTCATTGATATAGTAGTTGCAACCACGAATGTGGACCTGGGATAAGTAAGGTACTTAAGACTATGAGGAAAGCTTCAAAAACTTAACTCTGGGGAAGATTAACCCTAAAAGGATGGGCAAAGGAGGAGCCAGGAAAGGAACTGGGTAGACAGATGTCAGTGACGTTCGCTATGGGAAACTGAGGACTGCTGAGGCAAAGGTCAGGGAGGATATCTTGAAAAATAAATCCACTTTCTCAATGAGCAAAACTGGTGGGAGAGAGGCTGACGAAGACATAACAGTTTTAATATTTAGCAAGTAAAGGCCCAGAAGATGAACTGGGCAAAGTGCCAAGGCAACAATTTCAGTGGACTAAGTTAAGCTTTTTCTCTCAAAGCAGTTTGCCATATTACCCACTCTGCCAAGGAGCCTCATTGTGACTTCTCCCCTTCTGGAGTCCATGTAGACATCATCTTTTTTTTTTTTTTTGGCTTGGTTTCTGGCTCCCAAGGAGCAGTATCCATCTTTTGTTGCGTTCCCCAAATCCTTTCTTGGGCATTCACTGTGGTTGGCCTCTGAGAAAGATGGAATTTGAAGCTGGGCCCATAGTATTCAAAGCTACCACAAACTGGCTTAAATATATCTGCCCATCTTATCTTTCCTCTCTCATGTCCAATCCCAGCTCCATCAAAATACGATTATCCACTGATTTCCATCCAACCCATCTGGTTTCTTAAGTCTGTCTTAAATCATGCTGTTCTCTTTCTCTGGAAGCCCCTACTCCTACCCATTTATCATTTCTTCAAATTCTTATTTTTCATAAGTCAAGTTCATACACCAGGATGTCATCCCAGATCCCCCCTCCAGAATATCTGAATAGATAGACTACCAGAACATTTTTTTCTCTCTCAAGGCATGAATCCTACTTTATTATGTGTTTGGAGGTAGTCATGTCTGTTTCCAGTTTCTTTCTCTAGACTATGGTGAATTCCTTGAGGGCCTGAGCTATGTTCTGCCTTTTTTTGTGTCTTATCTACTAGCACCAAGCACAGTGCATGGCACATACAAATGTTCAATAAATGATTAGTGAATGGATGAGTGAAGGAATGAAGGAAAGAATAAATGATTTGTGGAAGAACTCAGTGCTAGTCTCAGAGAGAACATTTTCTCATGCCTGACCCCCAGATCCCAAATGGGGTCTTACTACAAGTCATGGGTCTTGTCTTACTCCAATAAGAAAAAGGTTTTGGTATATATCATGTCAAGTCTCTCAGTGCTCAGGTTCACTGTGATTTGTTTTCTGTGTTTTCATTTCTCCACATCCAGTTGTGAGCTAATGCCACAATGTGGGGGTAAGAGGCTATCATGGGCTCGAATTCTGATATTGTTTGTTATCCACTCTGTGAATCTAGAACAAGTCACTTTCTCTCTCTTTGCTCTGTAAACCAAAGTGTATATCCCTGCTCTACTTTTCTCCCAGTGTTGCTGTGAGGCTCCAGAAAGATACGGAGCATACAGGGTTTTTTGTTTTTTTGTTTTTTTTTTTCTTTCCAAAATTAGATACTGTACTCAGGTGAAGCATGGTCATTAACGGGGCAATTAATCTGGTTTGGAATAAGAAGATCCGGATCCTGTCCTGGTTGGACCAAGCTGCTTCTTTAATCAGTATGAAGGCTGCTGCAGAGGCCCTGGGACATGACTTTGAGTTATGTAGATGACACTTGTTAATGACCGAACAATGTATAGGGGGATGAGCTCAGATATAGTAGAGATTCCAATGTAGCTAGACTGGCTAGTAACAAGCAGAAAACAGACTTTACCTGAAGTTGGTAATGAAATTATCAAGGCAATATTGCAGGGAAATAGAAGAGAAAATTGAGCCAAAATGGGGATTTTTAAACAGTTTGAAGAAGGTATGTGTGTGTGTACGTGTGTGTATGTGTATGAAGAATCAGAAGTCATTAATAGCAATAATTCCTGTCACTTGCATAATAGCCATTGATGTACAAAGCATTTTCACAGCCACCATCTCTGAAATCAGAAAGCAGCATTTCCACTCCCCAAGATAAGCCAAACTACAGCAGCTTATCAGTCTTAACCTTTCATTTCCTTTCCACTCCTCACATTATCCCTCAGCCAATGTCTTCACCAAAACCTAGGGCTCTTAGGAAGCTTGTGGAAACTGAGTCTCAGAGAGTGAAGAGATTTGTATGGGGGCAGAGCTGGACTTGAACTTTTCATTCTGATGCTGTATTTTTCTTTAATATTTATCTTTCTCCTGTGCATAAAAGCCACAATGTGCATTGCAGTGCATTTGAAGAGAGGATAGACCCAGACAAGTATAAAGAAGAAAATACAGTTCACTCATAATGTAAGCTTTCAGAAATAGCTGTCAATATCAGATGTATATTTCTTTTCAGCTTGCAATATGACATGCTTGAGATTCTGCTAAATATAAAATAGTGTGTTTCAGTATACTTTCTACTGCATCGTGATCTGTAGTTCCCTTCTGTACCATTAACCCCCATGCATACCCTCTTCCCAGTACTTTTGAAACCCCATTTGTCGAATAGGGTCTGTAGTACTGCCCCAACAGCCTCTTAAAGCTGAAGTAAGGATCCTTTGAGATTCGAAAGGTAAAGGTATTTTGAAAATTTCAGCATGTGATATGTGGAGAGGGTCTCAAGGGCAGAGCTTGGGGTTAAACCAGCAATAGGTTGCTCAGGTCCCTTCTCTTGTAAGGCCCTTATCCACTCACTGGAGATGAACCTTTCCAGGAGCCTCCTTGCTAAACACTCATTCTGCTGTGCTCACCCCCTTCCATTTTCCCTCTTTAAGTCCTCCCTCTCTTTTCTTCCTCCAATCTAACCTCAGGTGATCCTTAAGCAATAACCTGCAAGGGCAAATGGAATTTGATGATATCAAATATAACTTGAGACCATGAACAGGTCATCTTTTACGTGTCCAAGTTTACCATTTTTTAAAAAAAACTTATTCTCTCATATTTTTTTTTCTCCTCTGATTGGGTTAATTCTTGGTCTGTAGATATTTGTTCTTAATGTTTCTATAAATGACAGTAATGAAGAGAGAGGTCCCAGTAGTAAGAGTTCAGATCTATGTGGAATGAACTCCCTAGAAATATTCTCCTCAACTACTCATGCCCTTGGTCGATCTAAAATTGTGCTTGTAATGAATTTTGGAACACTGAAAAGATAAAATAAAAAAAAATCCCTCCCCCAAAATAAAACTGTGATTGTGTAGTCACTCATATTTATTCTCTACACTGAAGATTAACCTCATAGCATATGGCAGCGTTTCTCAATGTGTGGTCTATGAACTACCTCCATCACCTCAAGCACTTTAGTTGAGGCCTAGGAATTTGCATTGGAAAAGCAGCCCCAGTGATGCAGATGCACATCAAATGTTGAAACCCCAATGCTCCAGTCCCCAAAATGCTCCATGAGGACAAGTGGATGTGATGGTTAAGGAAGTTTGGGAAACAGTGCCTACTGTGTCCCCATTTTAGGAGAGTCATAATGCACAGTAGCACATTTAAAGCTCTGAGAAGTCCTTCTGGAAGGTAACCATCTCATGCCCACTAATATAAGATTGAATAAATTCTGATGAAGATACAATAAACTCTTGGTTTGTATTTTTAAAAATGAAATAGCCCTCAAAGTACTGAAGGCAGCGTGGTATAGATTTTAAGAGCACAAGCTCTGGAACTGGAGGGGCCAGAACTCAAATCCAACCTATGAAATTTAATCACCATGTGACCTTAAGAAAATTTTCTAAACCTGTTTTCTTTTCTCTACAATGGGGGTAGTAAAAATAGTACCCACATCAGGAGGTTCTTTTGAGTTTTAAGTGAATCAAAGCACGAAATGCTTTTTAGAATGTACTTGGCACATGGAGAATGTTTAATAATTGTTAGCTCTTAATATCTGACATGGGAAAATGCCCATGACATATTGTTCAATAAAAAGCAAATCCAGGAACAGTATGTATAGCATGCTTTTGTTTGTGTTTAATGAATTGTATATAATAAAAAATTTCATAGAAAAGTGTGGAAACATACTATTCTGTTAACAATAATTACCTTTGGGATTAGATGTTGGGAGACAGTCAGAATGCTACTTTTTACTTTATATACTTTGGTAAGCTTTTTTTTTTTTTTCCCTTAAAAGAAAACATACATCTGGGAGATAAAAAGAATCTTGCCCAGAACTGAACCCCATTACAGCATAGACAATGAGAAATACGCAAGTTGGAACATGGTTCTCTATTGTTTCTGGAGAGGCACACTGACTACATTTAGCTTCTTTTGTTTTTGTTATAACAGTTTTGCTTTGTTTTTGTTTTGTTTTGCCAGCTTTACCATTCTTCTGACTCAAATGTGCCTGCTGACCGCCACTGTTTTCTACACTCTGAAGGCTGTTCTGTATATAAACCTGTCTTTGTACATGAGAATTTTAGATTATTAGTTCTGAACATTTCATTTCAGAGGGGTCGGTCAATGTTCCAGGCTACTGATTATTGTTTTGTATCCTGAAGCCTCACATCTGATCTGTCAGCTGGATCATCTAGCTCCCCACCATCCCCGTTTTCATAGAAAATGCTTGGGGTGCCTCAGTGGCTCAGTGGGTTAAGCCTCCACCTTTGGCTTAGGTCATGATCTCAGGGTCCTGGGATTGAGCCCCCCATTGAAGCTCTCTGCTCAGCAGGGAGCCTGCTTCCTCCTCTCTCTCTGCCTGCCTCTCTGTTTACTTGTGATCTCTCTCTCTCTCTCTGTGTCAAATAAATAAATAAAATCTTAGAAAAAAATAAAATGCTGGCTTGATCTTCATGTAAGTCATGGATACGAGTGATTTGACTGGGGATGATATAGAGACC
The DNA here is from genome assembly GCF_022355385.1 of Mustela nigripes. Taxonomy (NCBI): domain Eukaryota; kingdom Metazoa; phylum Chordata; class Mammalia; order Carnivora; family Mustelidae; genus Mustela; species Mustela nigripes. Next base: position 19,357,089 of record NC_081575.1, on the reverse strand, counting down.
TGTGACCTATCACTAAAGACCCTGGTCTACATATCAGCACTCTCCTGCTGGCTCTGAAGTCTCACCTACTGCCTGTATTTCTTCTCTTGATCTACAAAGGGCTTATAAGAGTCTAAGTCAAAAGCCTTGTTAAGATCCAGATGCAGCCTGTCTACAGCATTCTCCTGATCCACAAGCCTTGTAACCTTATCAGAAGAGTAAATTAAGTTAGTTCTGCCATGACTTGTTTTCCTAAAGGCCCTACTTAGTGTTATTACTAAAAGAGATTTGATTTGAGCCCAATTGCGGTTTCAATTTAGACATATTTACTGTATTTCCCTACCTTTTCTTTTTTTTTTTTTTTTATTGTTTTTTTTTTTTTTTAAAGATTTTATTTATTTATTTGACAGAGAGAAATCACAAGTAGGCAGAGAGGCAGGCAGAGAGAGAGAGAGAGGAGGAAGCAGGCTCCCTGCTGAGCAGAGAGCCCGATGCGGGACTCGATCCCAGGACCCTGAGATCATGACCTGAGCCGAAGGCAGCGGCTTAACCACTGAGCCACCCAGGCGCCCCTTCCCTACCTTTTCAATGTCCCTCCCTGTCCCCCCAAGGCCTGCCTCATTGCTGGAAGTAATTGGGTATATAAATTCATGCAAAAGTACTAATGGAAAACACGGGTTTAGATGTACTGTTTGCAGTGTATCAGCAAGAAACAATTACCCTAAAGTAGAAACATTGACATGTACCTGTGAATTTTAGATTGTACTTGGCATTGCATTATGATAGATGGAAGGCATATTTTAAGTAGAGGAGGATTGTTATACTCTTCATACCTAAACAGGAAGATTCTTTATCACTTTACCTGTGACCTAGGCTTAGTAATGAAGGACTATTTTCATATCCTATGGCTGCTATAACAAATTGCCACAAACTGTCAGGCTTGACATAACCTAAATTTGTTACCTCACAATCTAGGGGCCAGAAGTCTGATATCAGTTTCACTGGGACAAGATCAAAGTGTTGACAGGGCCATGCTTCCTCCAGAGGCTCTATGGGAGATTATGTTCTTTCTTTCTTCCAGTTCATGGTGGCTGATGGCACACCTTGGCTTTTGGCTGTGCCAAAATGATTAGACTCAAGATATTCAAGATATCTAGCCAGATCACCCAAAATAATCTATCTCAAGATCCTTATCTTAGTCACATCTGCAAAATCCCATCTAAGGCAATATTCATAAGTTCTGGGGACTAGAATGTGGATGACTAGTGCTTTCCCCTGACATACTTTTCTCAGTCCCTAAGTTTATCTAAATGTGAAGCAGGTTACAGGAATAGAGAAAAGCAAAATCTTGAAGAAGATGTCACTAGCCATCTTTCCCTCTTTTGACCCCTGGTGGTATGTCTATTTGTGGATATGTTCATGTACCTGCTTGGGTCCCAACCATATACACACTGTTGGGAAATAATGTAGTATAATCCACTCCCCAAATTCATCTTTGCCAGTTTTCACTCGTTTAGGTGGCTTTCGACCGCCACAACATAATTGCTGATGCAGGTTCAAACTTTAACAGGGGAAAAGATTGATTGGCTCACCAATAACATCTGTCTTCTGCGCTGGCAGTGAGTGCAGAGGAGCCATTTATGCAATCTAATTATTACATCAATTGGAGGATGGAATAATGCTTCCCAGATGCCATTTGGCACCTGGAGAGCTGCAAATCAGCACTACCGTATAAGAAACATAAATAGAGACCACTGATTTGGATTCCTTGATCCTGCCCCCTTTGGCACATTATTTTGGTTTGAAGTTAAATGCAAAAGCCTTGCTTTGCCTCTTCTAGCTGCCATGTTCAGACAGGGGACCGGATTGATTAGATGTCTTTTACATCTAAAATATACCTAAAATACAATAAAATATACTTAAAATATACTTACTGTCTTTTACTTAAAATATACTTACTGTCTTTTACAATAAAATATACTTAATAATGTGCATTTCTGAATCACTGTACTTTTTCCTGACTTTGTGTCATTCAAAATATTCACAGCCAGTGAGAGTGAGATCTAGCCTCCAAAGGAACCTGAAATAAGAAGGAGGGACAGTAGTGGGCCAAAGATGCTGTGGTGATCCCTGCATCTTGGGCCTGTGAATCATGTACTCAGAGCTTCCCACCAAGCGCTCTAAGTTCACAGTTATAAGAGCCCCCTGGTATTAAAGCACTGTAAGCCCTAAAGAGAGCTTTATTTTATTATTTTTAATGATTCCTTTTATCAGCAACTATGGTTTAGGATTAGCCTCAGCAGAAAGCAGGGTCCCACAGCCTGATGAAACAAGTTATTAGGCCATTTGCGACAACATGGATGGAACTAGAGCGTATCATGCTGAGCGAAATAAGTCAAGCAGAGAAAGACAACTATCATATGATCTCCCTGATATGAGGAAGTGGTGATGCAACATGGGGGCTTAAGTGGGTAGAAGAAGAATCAATGAAACAAGATGGAATTGGGAGGGAGACAAACCATAAGTGACTCTTAATCTCACAAAACAAACTGAGGGTTGCTGGGGGGAGGGGGGTTGGGAGAAGGGGGGTGGGGTTATGGACATTGGGGAGGGTGTGTGCTATGGTGAGTGCTGTGAAGTGTGTAAACCTGGCGATTCACAGACCTGTACCCCTGGGGATAAAAATATATGTTTATAAAAAATAAAAAATTAAAAAAAAGAAACAAGTTATTAGGATATTGGGGATGTTTATTATATTCCCTTTCCTCCTCATTCCCCTTTCCCAAATACTTCTCCCTTTTGTAGGCAGATCCCTGAAATTTCTTTACCAGTTGACAAAGCCTTTCATTCCATAATTGTAGGAAAAAAATAAGCTTGAAAATTTTAGCATAAAATTTCCTGGGCATAAAATATATGCCCAGGAAGAAGGAACATAGATACTTAAATTTATAGTGAGGAGTAAATGACTACTATTATAGACTCCTAGATGGTCTTTCAGATTTTCAAAGTGCTTCAGAGCCCCTACCCCAAATTTCTTTTGAAGATAGAACTGAAAACTGACTTGCCCAAGGCCTTACAGTAATTTTCGTAGCAGATTCTTTCTTGAAAAAAAAAAAAAAGAGTTTTAATAGGGGAGCACCTTAAGGGCATTGAAGAAAGACATTTCTGATTGGTTCTACCAAGGGCCATTTCTGGAGGATTCCAAAACCAACTGTAATATCAGGTCAGTTACTAAAGGACATAAATTGTAGTCTGTAACCACTGCTCAAGACACATTCTTCCCTTGGACCTGCCCTGGTGGTATTCACCAAAAGCCTATGTATCATGCTTTTCTTTGTCCTCTTAGCACCTAGCAGAGGGCTTGTCACATAAAAGGTACTCAGCAAGTGTTTGATAAATGACGGAACATCTTCAGAAATGGGGAAGGCTTTGCACTAAACTTTTTATACTGTCTCATTCTGCCTCCTGTGTACAAATTGCTTAAGTGGCTGCCCAGGTTTAGGGCTTTGCCCTTGGAGGGCACTAATAATAGGTGCAGTGGTCAAGGAGCAAAATGATAGCTACCCAGACCAGCAAGAGCTTAATGCACAACCTTAGCCTTTCTTAAAGCATATGAGGAGCTGATAAGACTGCAGTCTGAGATGTAAGGAGCATAGATGATAGGATCCATGTGTCCTTGGAGTCCAGAGCCACCAAATCTATCTGTGGGCATTGTGGGCATCCTAAAGCAGGAAATACAGTTGGGAACTAGAACACTTTCACCAACACATTTCTCTCATCCTTTTAGGAGGAATTCTTCCCTGGCTGTGGTTTGGGCTATAGGGCAAGAATAGAGAGGGTGCCATAGGATTGTGGACAAGCCACTTGGATACTAATGGCTTATGGGAAGGAAAAAATAAAGAGTTCTACCTGTCACTATCTGTCCTTAGCTCCATTCCTGCAGTGCCCACTCATACCAGTTCAACCTGCTTTTTCTCTCCCTGTGTTGGTTCACCTGCACTCACCTGAAGGAGCTGGCCCTGGGCATGGCTCTTGGCCCCCAGCATGCCTACCTTTAATCAGGCTGCCTCGATTAGGTCCCACTGTTCATGCCTTCTGTGCTTCATGGCAAAAGTTTTCAGTGAGGGATAACAGTGGGGAGACAGGGCAGCCCTTACAACAGGGCTACCCATCAGCCTCAGAGGAAAACAGGATCCAGCAGCCGAGCCCACTCCTGTTGGCTGATGGCTCAGCATTGGCTGAGAGTCCAGAGAGCCTTCAGTTGGCCTGAACCAATGAAAAGGAGCCAAAGATGCAGTCTCTCTGGCCATTAAAGAGATACTGCCATCTATGATTGGCCCTAGGATACTTCCCCTTAGGGTTCTCCCATTGGCTTGGAACGGCATGCTGGCAGCCAGGGCACCCTGTAGTGAGCAGGCACCTACGTAGGAACCCAGTCAGGCACAGCCTGCTGCTGGGCACTCAGGGGAGAGGCAGATAGAGGAGAAGGTATCAAGATCCTCCTGCTTAACTGGTGACATCTTGGCATACCCACTTCTTTCTGTGTCTACCCCTGCAGGCTGGGCCTGCTTGCTCTCCTGGTCCCATTCCCCAAGGACTTCGATCCCCAGGTGTGGTGGTGACTGGCAACACAAGGGTAAGAAGTAGTCTTTTCTCAGAGTTATTTGCATTGTCATAGGGGATTCCTGAAATCTGAAAGGCTGTGATGGTCCAAAGAAATCATAGACTCATTGAGTTTATGTGCCAAAAGGGAACTTTGGAATAATTCCCATTTTACAGATGAGGAAGAAAACTGAGGTGAACTTAAAAAGGTAATGGAATTATTTGGTCAGAGTCATACAACTAGTTAGTGGCAAGTCTCCTGACCCTAGACAAGGGGATTTTCTGATGCATCACAAATGGATTTCAAACTGTGGTATTTCTGTAAAGGTAGCTTTCTATTGTTTTTCAAGCCACGGGTTTCCTGTCCCTAAGAAACTTCTAGTCCCACTGGGGAGCTCTTCAGACCACAGATGTGGCTTAATTAACTTTCTCAATGAATTTTTCAACTGTGTCTTCAGTGAATGGAGAAGGAGGCTTATGCCATAGGCACTTTCTTATTTCTCTCTTCTTGTGATTACCAACCCACATTAGTGAACTGACTGTTACCAGGACTCTGGAGTCATGTAATCAGCTATCTACATAGGAAGTTGTCCAACTGGGGACTAACACCATAACATTTGAACCATTACTATTCAAGACACAGCAAAGAAACAAGTCTATTATTAACCTGAAAAAGGTCTGAGCCTAAGCTACTTCCACATTAATATGAGAACTTCATTTTTTCATGCATTTATCCTCCACATCCCCTTTAGGTTAGAGACCTGGGTTTATTTGTTCATGTGTAAAATGAGCCCCTGGGGTCTGGAAATCCTGGCCGTAGGTAGCTCATCATCAACAACAAAGCATAGAGGCATTTTTATTTCTCAGTCCATCCTCCCCCAATTCCTTCTGTTTCCATGATGCTTCTTTCTTCATTCTCCTTTTCTTTACTTTTTTATTTAATTTTTTTTTTATCTGACAGAGAGATCACAAGCAGGCAGAGAGGCAGGCAGAGAGAGGGGGGGAAGCAGGCTCCCCGCTGAGCAGAGAGCCTGATGCGGGACTCGATCCCAGGACCCTGAGATCATGACCCGAGCCGAAGGCAGTGTCTTAACCCACTGAGCCACCCAGGCGCCCCTCATTCTCCTTTTCTTATCCTTTAAAGGCCAGCTTAAGTCTTGCCTTCTCTGGGATCCTCCCCTTACTAGTGTCCATATCAATCTCTCCCTCTGGATTCGTACTCTCCTTACAGTCTGTCTCAAGAAATTACATTTAATTATATTTCTTTCTTGTTTTTCACTATTGGTTTCATGTATATAAGTCTCATCTTCTCAACCAGATTGTAAGTTCCATAAGGATAAGGCACACATTTTCTTCTTTTTAGTGTGCCCCACAATGTCCAGTGGACATGCAAATTAGACTAGAATCATAGCTTTTGTAATGACATAGAGATGCTCATGATACAGTAAGTGTATTACTCAAAATGCAAAATTTTATGATCACAATTTTACAAATAGATGGAAAATAAAAACAAGCAAGCAAAAGGAATATGATTCAGCCACCAGAAAGGATGAATACCCACCACTTGCACTGCCATGGATGGAACTAGAGAGGATTATGCTAAGTGAAGTAAGTCAAGCAGAGAAGGACAAATAGCATATCGTTTCACTCATACATGGAACTTAGTAATAGCATGAAGGACTATAGGGAAAGGGAGGGAAATCTGAAGGGGGAGAAATCGGAGAGGGAGATGAACCAGGAGATACTACGGACCTTGGTAAAAGAACTGAGGGTTTCAGAGGGGAAAGGGGGAGTGAGTAACAGGGTGATGGGTACTAAGGAGGGCACATGTTGTGATGCTCACTGGGTGTTGTACATAACTCATGAGTCATTGAACACTACATCAAAAACTAATGTACAATACAGTGGCTAAAAGAACATAATAAAATAAATAAATAAATAAATAAATAAATAAAAAGAAAAATGGTGTCCCCCAACTCCCAGCAAGGCAAAGAGATTTTTTAGTACTTTACAAATCAAAGGCTTTTCAAAAAATAATTTATTTTATTTTTTTATAAACATATAATGTATTTTTATCCCCAGGGGTACAGGTCTGTGACTCGCCAGGTTTACACACTTCACAGCACTCACCATAGCACATACCTTCCCCAATGTCCATAACCCCACCCCTCACCCCTCCCTCCTCCCCAAATCAAAGGCTTTTAAATCATGTTTAATAAAGGGAGATTTTAAGACTTTAAAAACAAAGGAATACATTCATATATGTAAGAGGTGTGATGATAGGTGAATGTAAACTTTCATGTATTTACCCAATTTTCAAAACTTTCAACAAAGAGCATGTATTACTCTCACAAGAAACAATAAACATTTTTAGAAGAAAATCATAGATTCATGGGTGCTGAAAACTACAGCAGGGAGAGATCTTAGATCATGTAAATCCTACCCCCTTGTTTTAAGGTTGAAAATCTTGGGGGCATTTCTATGGGTGAATGTGACCTAGTTACTCATAGTCTCCACTTTTAGGAACAAACACCCCAGTGCCTTGGAGCTCTGAGGCCAAACCTTCTAATCTCTCCTCAATCCCCCTTCTTCATTAAGTTTTCCCAATAGGCATTGGTCCCAGAAGTAGCTGTGTGATTTTCTCCTGCTGGATTTTCCCATGATTCCTTGGTGTCTCCTGAGTATGGGAACCTGAAGGTTTGACTTTGACTCATACTCTAATTCCTTGCAAGCCTCTTCTAGAACTCCCTGCTTTGTTTCTGGAGCATCCTGGCACAACAGTATACAGTACCCCTACCCCCAGATGACTGGAAGTAAAAACAGCAAGCTTTAACTTTAAGTAGCAATATAAAGTAACTGCACTCTTAATACTTGCTCAGAAAGGTGACTTCAAACTCACTGTTACTCAATAACTTTCAAAGCCTGGTTGGGAGCCATACTATTTAAGGAGGATCACCTCAAGATATACATAGCCATCCTTTCCTTTTGTATCAGAGCCAAACAGAAGCCCTGGGTACTTGTCATGCCCTTTTTTCCTCTCTAGTTAGGATTACTTTGCCCATAGCCCCAAAGTCAGGAAAAAGGCTTGCAGTTTTATGCACAGGAGAGGCCACTGGCTCAGGGATGGCCATCTGACTCAAGGCAGGCCATTCATGATGTGGTAGCAGGGCTAGGTGGTAGATTTTTCTAATAGTGTTCCTTTTGCCAGCAGTGGAATCTAAAATACCCCAAATTGGGTACTCTTGGTTCAAGTTATGAATACTATTGTTAAATGCACTTTTGTCACTTATTTGAAAGGATAAACATATGTAGTGTATTGCATCCATCCATCCATGCTTCCATCCATCTACCAAATAAGCATTGGGTTCCTACTACAGAGCATCAATCCTTATTAGTACTTCCAAAAGGACAAAACTCTGAAAACTAAAAACTTTCTCACAAGTTTCATTCTTAAAATTCATTTTAAACATACATTAACATATTCACAATCTTTATTTGTCACACTTAGTATGAATATTGATGTATTTCATGACAGAATATTAATGTATTTGATCATGGAGCGCTATGCCACAATCTGCTAGAGGTATTATGTAATATGGGCAAACACATAGAATTACCTTGATAAATTTCCCAGATTCTGAATTCTGAAACTTATTTGGCCCTGATGATTTTGCATAAGGCACTTTGGCCCTGTAAGCTCTGGGGGCATAGTGGGGGTGGATACCCTACCTGAGTCAGCCAAGAGCAAAGGAAGATACACAGTGAAGCAGGTAGCTATTCAGGATTTGGAGAAGCAGGGCTTGCTGAAGTTCAGGCCAAGGAAATCCAGTCGGGTCATTCAGTCATTGGCCCAGAGGACATGAACAAGACTGGAAATAAAAGACAAAATAGAGACTCAGGAGAAAGAATTGCAATGGACCAAGAATAGTTTAAGAATAGGAGGAAGGAGAAGCCTAGAAAGCAACAGAGATAGTATCTCTGAAACTAGTCAGTTGGCTGACAGCTGTTTAGGTGTAAGTGTGGGTCAGGCTGGCTTTAAAAATGGAGAGTTGTGGCAGATGGATACAGAGAAGAATGAGACACAGTCTCCACCATCTCCTGTCTAAAGTCTAGGATCCATTGCTGGAAGCAAGGTACTGAAAGGATACATAAAACTTAGGGTCACAGTCTGAGACAAGGATTTGTCTTTGGCTTTTTCCTACTTCTGTATTTTTAAAGCTTTTTCTTGCGTGGGTGAAGTATATCACACTTAAAGAAAAGTGCATAAATCCTAAGTGTACAGCTTAGTCAGTGAAACAAGCATGTTAACTATCACCCAGTCAAAAAACAGAATATTATCAGCATTGCTGATGCCCAATTTGTGCCTATTCCATAATCACAACCCCTTTCTTCCCTCCTAAAGGTAACAACTACTCTGACTTTTATATAATCACTCTGCTTTTATTTATTCTTGTGCTTTTTAGCATGTATCTCTAAACACTATAGTTTTATGAGTTATTAATATATATATATATATATATACACACACTTATGTGCACACACACATATATATATGTACTCTTATGCCTGGCTTCCTTCATTCAATAATATGTTTGTGAGTTTCACCCATGTTGTTGCATGCAGCTTATTTTGTTTTTTTTCTGATTGCCTTATAATATTCCCTCTCATGAATATGCCACAACTTATAAGCTATTTTACTGTTAATGGGTATATGGACCATTTCTTGTTTGGAGCTATTGTGACGATATTACTGTGGATATTTTTTGTTTGACTTGGTGCACATGTGCACGCATATCTGTTAGCAGTGGAATCGCTGAGTCATAGGGGCTGCATATATTCCACTTTGGTAGATGATCCTAAGTAGCTTTGCAAAATGTTATACCAATTTACATTTTCCACTGCTCCAAATGATTACCAACACTTAGTATTATTAACCTTTAAAAATGTAATCATTCTGGTGGGTGTGCAATGGTGTCTCATTGTGGTTTAATTTGCATTTCTCTGGTGACTAATAAGGTTGAGAACCTTTTCATATGTTTATTGGCCTCTTGGATATCCACTTTCATACAATTTCTACTTAACTATGTTGTCTATTTTTTTCTGCCTTTTTCTTATTCATTTGTAGAGGTTCTCTTTTTTTCATTTATGGGGTTCTTTATCCATTCTGGCTTCAGGCTTTTTTGTCTCTTAAATGAGCTACAAATAAATTCTCCAATACCATGGATTTCCATTCAATACTTCTCAAATCTCATTTTTTTTCTTTCTTTCTTCTTTTTTTCTTTATCAGTCTCATTTTTCCCCCTCTAATTTCTGTCAGGTTCTTTAAGCCCAAATGACCCCCATTTTGCCAAGATCTTAGCAAGTTTACCCCAGCCGTGGGTAAACGGCTAGGGTTAGTGGGGGTCACCTCACTAATGCTGCAGAGCTGTTTCTTCATTTTCCCTACATTTCTTTCTCTCTCCCTCCCACTTATCTTCCCTATTTTTCTCTTCTTTCCCTCTGACTTTGCTCATTCTTAGAGGGCTGTTTGTTACTTACTATATGGATAACAACAACCTTATATCAGTCATAGTACGAAGACTGTCAGATTTGCCATGTGGTACTCATAGACCAGAAAATCTTCACCCTAGAAAACACTTGGAGATCATGTAGTTTTTTCTTTAATGATGAGGAATTTAAAGCTCAGAGAATTTTGGAGACTTGCCCAAGGTGAGAAATGAAGTGATTTGTCCAAGGTCATACTACAAGTTAGAACTAGAACCCAGGGGGTGCTTGGGTGGCTCAGTGGGTTAAGCCTCTGCCTTTGGCTCAGGTCATGATCTCACCGCCCTGGGATTGAGCCCTGCATCCTGGGATTGAGCCTTCAGCCCTGCATCTCTGCTTAGGGGAAAGCAGGGAGCCTGCTTCCCTCCCACCCCTACCTGCCTCTCTGCCTGCTTGTGATCTCTCTTTCTCTGTCAAATAAATAAGTAAAATCTTAAAAAAAAAAAAGGCATTAAAAAAAAAAAGAACTAGAACCCAGGCTTCTTACCTCCATGTTCCAGCTTTTTCCACTCTAATTGCTAAGAAAGACCAGGGCACACAGCTGCAAACTGACAAGAATGCTTTTTTTTTTTTCTTCTGAAAATAAGTGCTGTCTATGTCTGTGTAACAACGTAATCAGTAGAGACTATGGCTCATGTCTGTCTGGACCCAGGTTGAGAGATCACATCACCTCTGCTACTTTCCCATCTCCTGGCTGTCAAAGCCTGAAGGACAACAAATGGCTTGAGTAATGAGATGAGTTAAGATAGTGTCTCCCACGCTGAATTATGTGCCAGTTCCAGGACTACAGGATTCTGCCACAATCCATTTACACAAGAAATTAAATTGAAGATCGCAATGTAATATTCATATATTAAATCCTGGCGGACAATCAAAGTAATTAAGGCCAAATGCTCTGAATCATCCTGTGGCATCACAAATATTCTATTGCTGGGTTTTTAGAAGGACTTATTTCTACAACCAATTATCTCAGAAATCATTAAGGCCCCTTTGGAATGTGAATAATCTGCAAGCCTCCAGGATGCCCAATACTCCTCAAACCCCTTTGTCACATGGGAGAAGAATTCTGCTAGAAAGGGTTGTAGGGTGGTCAAAGAAAGCCTAATTCCAAGAAGCTGGAATTAGGGGATAGGAACCAGTCTCCGACCAATGCTTCATTGTATTATTCTTTCAAAAGGAATGGATATATTTTACATTAAATTGAAGCAGTTCAACTGATGCAGGCTATTGGCATAACCCCAGCCACCGGCTGATCTTGCTGTGTAGTTCTGTGGCTCTTACGAATACATGCTACTGATTATTTAAAAAAAAAAAAAAAAAGAGCTTGGGGAACAAGAAGGGCTCCGTGTAACCTCACAGTGATAAATAAGGTTGAGCTTCAGACCTCTCCCTACCCACGGGTCACTTCATTTCTTAAAGCTTCTCCAACTACCTCATCTCTTAATCCTTATTTTTCACAGCTTCCCTTCGTCTACACTTCTGCTGTACAGCACTCATTATGAAGTGCCCAAGTTATTTGCTAGTTCCCCTCTTAACAGTATAGCCCTCAAGGGCATTGGCTATCTGAATCTCTTCAGTGATCCCACACCTGACCCAGTACAAGCTTCAAACAAAGCACTTGGTGTATGGTTGGAGTATGGATGAAAGACCAAATAAGCAAAGAAATGAATGACCGAAGGAACAAACTTATCCAAATGTATTTCTGTTTGGGAATGATAGGGTTATCATGGCAGCATCAAAGAGAGGGTTGAAATCTTCCCTTCCAGTAAATTCCTCAGTTCTCTCCAAAAAACAATGTTCTCAACCATCACCAACAAATGAAACTCCCATCACCAAGAATGTGTAACTAAAAGATTAACAAAAAAGTATTATGTTAACTTGTACTCTTTGGAGTTGTACTTAGAAAACAACCAAGTTATTTTACCTGAATTTCAAGGCTTTTATGCATCTTGAATACTACATACAAAATAAGGTTTCTGAATAATCAGTTTTGCCAGTGAGAATAATTATAAGTGTGCATATACTCTAATACTCTTATAAAAGTATTTCTTCTCATAAATATTTATCCATAGTGTAAGTTTGTTGATGTGGAGCAGCATCAATATTTCTCAACTAGAGCTCACATACAGGCATTCCTCTGAGATACCGTGGGTTTGGTTCCAATAATAAAGTGAGTATCACGTTAAAACAAATCAGTGGAGTTTGGGGCTTCCCAGTGTGTATAAAATTTATGTTTACACTGTACTGTAGTCTATTAATCTGCAATAACATATGTCTAAAAACAATGTACATATCTTAATTTAAAAATAATTTATTGCTAAAAATTATTAGCCAAAATATTTATAACAGTAATGTCAGACATCACTGATCACAGATCACCATAACAAATAAAATAATAATGAAAAAATTTGAAATATTGTGAGAATTACCAAAATGGGACACAGAGACATGAAGTGAGCAAACACTGTTGTCTCCAACAGCAATGGCTTTGATTAACTTACTCAACACAGGGTTGCCACAAACCTTCAGTTTGTAAAAGAATACAATTATCTCTGAAGCACAATAAAGTGCAGTAAAATGGAGTATGTCTGTATTTGAGAGGTATTTGACTGTATCTTGTTCATGACTGCATCCCTAGCTGTAGCACAGAGACTGGCAAGAAGAAAGCACTCACTGTAGAATGAATAGTAAGTGAGATAAAAGCTCTAAGGGATGTTCCCGTCATCAAAGTAGAGCTGTGCAATGCAAGCCCCATGCACTTAGGCTCTCTTTTTGATCAATTGGCAACAGTATCCCTGAACGTCTCTTTTTTTTAAGATTTTTTTTTAAAGTAATCTCTATACCTCACATGGGGTATGTGAACCCACAACCCTGAGATCAAGAGTCACATGCTCCACTGACTGAGCCAGCCAGGCACCCCTATTCCTGAGCTTCTAAGTCAACTTGATCCACCCACCCAAGCATTATGTCCCTTTCAAAGGCAGCTATCTCATCCCTCCATGTGTCCAGCACCGGCTAGCGTGGTGGCACATTCTGTGTGTCAGCCCAAGACAGATGAACACACCAACAACCATCTGTGGCTTTCCCAGGAAGGCATCTTGAGCCTGCATGTTTCACATCATCATGGGTCTACCAGTCAGTGTCAGAAACTGTGCCAAGAAATATTGATACTGCACAAAATCAATAAACTGGGGCCACAGCTAAATATTTATTGGGGCAGACAGTGACGCCACATTTGCTCAGCAAATTCAATCAAGGTTTGTCCAATTACTGAGGGTTTAGATTTGAACGAATTAGCTCTTAGTCATAGAATCCTAGAATGTCAGAGCTGGAAGGACCCTTAGATCTCATCTGGCCCTGTGTAACCCTGAGGTTTTCAAACTTTTCTTTTGCAATAAACACTTTTATCCAGTGAAATCTTTTGGTGCTCCTCTCATTCAAGTTGGGGGTGCAGATATTGTATCTTCCTGCCTGGCTTCCACCTCTCATCTGCCTCAAACTGCAAAGGAGAAGAGGAAAGTCTAATAAAGTTACAAAGGATCATGGAATACTGGGGGGGCAGGGGAGAAGTCCTAGTCTTGGAGAAAGACTCAAGGCAGGCCTCAAGTCTATCCTAGCCACAGGACATGATAATCTACCATTGAAACTCATGCCTGAGGGGACCTTTTAGATGTAGGCATTTAAACTGCTTAGGGACATCTGTTCCCTGGGAAGGATGATACTGTAAGGAACAGACTCGTTAGCAGAAGTGATTTTATTTAAATAAAACACATTGCTACCAGCTGTCACAAAGCCCAGAGGGAAATCCTGAGGGGAGGAGACACAGGGAGGTAAACTCCCTTTATTAGGGTACTTCTGGAAGGCAAAGAAGAGAGAGAGGAAGAGCACAGTTAAGATGGAAACTCCTCCTCCCACCCTGGCTGGTGTCTGCTTCTGCACCTGTCTGCTCGTGTGTCCATCTTTTCCTGTGCCTGTGTGTCATCTTCTGCAGCAGTGTATCTAGTTCCTTATCACTTTCTGCCCATGTCCATCCTTATGTTCAGGTTGGCTCTGCTGATACCTGTCTGTTCTGAGTCTACCCCTGCCTGTTTCAAGTCTTTCAAGGCATCCACATGCCTATGTGTCTCAGACTGTTTTCTATTTGTCATCTGATTTTGCCAACATGTGTGCATGCACACACGTGCATGTGTGTGTGTGTGAGTGAGTGTGTGCATGTGCTCTTCTATGGGCTCAGCACTCTGTATCCGTGGCTTTTATTTCAGTAGGTAATTGTCTCTGCCTTTCTGGTTCTGCCTTCAATGGTTTACCCTACAAGAATGGTAATGGTGAAAGTGGGAGGAAGGGAAATTTCCGAGCTTGGAGGAAAGCCTGGTCACTCGGATCATTCTTAAGACCAGCCCTGAGGCAACACATTGAAATCATGTGTACCACACAGCCAAAGCAAAAAGACACAAATAGGTAAAAGAAAAACAAGAAACCAGTTCTGGTGCTCTAAAGACCTCAGTCTCATTTTTCAATTTTCTCTTTCTTCATCTGTTTTTTTATTTTTTACCTCCCCCCCCTTTTCTCCCACTCTCTTTATCTCTTACTGTATCATTTTTCTATTTTTTAGAGCCCCTTTTTATTTTTCTGTTTTATTTCTCTTCTTCCTCTTCTTCTTTTTCTATTTGTTTTCTCTCTAGATTCACCCTTCCCCGTATATTTTCCCTTAAAAAAAAAAAAAACACCTTTTCTTTCTTTCTCTGTTTATTTTTTGTGCTTTGTTGTCCCCAAGGATGCTGCAAGCATCAGGAGAGAGAAGTGGTCCTTTTCTGCCCTGGGCTGGGCTGTGGGTGGGTGAGGTTAATTTTCTGTCTTCTCACTTATGGGTGGGTGAGGTCCTTGCTGCTCCTTGGAATCTAACCCAAATATCCTTGTTCCCTGCCCCTCAGGGCCCTGTCTGCAGAGTCACACTGTGACTCCAGCCGCTGCTTGCATTCCCAGCACGTCCAATGTAGAGCAATGAGTCCCCAGGTGCGGTGGGAGAATTCATCAGCCGCCCGACAGGGCTAACGATTTACTCCTGAGAAATAATCCATATCCAGATAATGGATCACCCCGGCTCCCGGAGACCATTTGTCTTGGCACTTAAATGGCACCAGAATCCAGGGGCAGAGCCAGAACTCTATCCCAGGTTCATTGGTAGACGAGTAGGCTGGAATAATAATGTGAAGGATTATGATCAAGAACACTTTACCTTTGCATTGTGCTTTTAAACTTTATAAATTTGGAGGAGACTAACCTTTCTTGGCCCATCACTTTTGAATCCCACACACTGGATCCGGCTTGCAAATTCAGAAGCAGGGGCTTTTAAGTGACTCACCCAGAGTCATCTAGCCTGTTACTGGCAGATGACGGGAGGAAAACTTTATTTTTCTGGCTTCCTGGGGCTCTTTCTTCTGAATGCTAAGTGGTCTTCTGATCTTTTGGTCTCACTGTTCTTTTTTTTTTTTTTTAAAGATTTTATTTATTTATTTGACAGAGAGAGATCACAGTAAGAGAAAGGAAGGGAAGAGATCACAGAGAGAGAGGAAGGGAAGCAGGCCCCCTGCTGAGCAGAGAGCCCGATGCGGGACTCGATCCCAGGACCCTGAGATCATGACCTGAGCCGAAGGCAGCGGCTTAACCCACTGAGCCACCCAGGCGCCCCTGGTCTCACTGTTCTTATCTGGAAAGTAGAAGCTACTATGGAGAGACAGTCCATTGAAGAGGTTCATTGTCAGAGAGTTTGAATCCTGGGTTTGAATTCTGGTTTTGCATTAGCCAGCTTTGTGGTCTTGGGCTGGTTGCTTACTCACTTAGAACCTTAATTTCCTCCTCTATAAAATGGGAATCCTAATAAGACTTTCTCATAGGACTGTTATGAAGATAAAGAGAGATTATGCATGTAAAGTGCTTAATATAGCACCTGGCTCATAGTAAAATCTCCATGAGTGTTAGTTATGATCATTACTACTGCCTGTCTCTTTGTGGGATGCTGAGTCTACTCATACAAATGCATGAGAAAATTGGTCTGAAGGAGGGGAAGAGATAATTGATGAGCCAGCTTCCACAGAGGTGTCCTTGAGGTCATTGATGGGGGAAGGGACCTGGAGGGGTGAAGGATTTGTTTGGGCTAGAAAGACTGGGCCAGTTCTGGTTTACTGGGAACAGGCCAAGAAAAAAAAAAAAAAAAAAGGAGGAGGAGGTTGGGGATGTGTGTTCAGTCCCTAGACATGTCTCAGCAGTATGTTGCTCAGAAGCATCAGTTGCTGTCCTTCAATTCCTGCCAGCTAGTTTTTCCCCTTTCAGGGTCTCAGCTGTTAGTTTCCTTGGGGTGATTCCCTTCCTCAAAAACCAGACAGAGGACTTTTTCCCCCCTCTGGGGAATACCGAAGCCAAAAAGATTTTGCAGAAAGCTAGCACAAACTAAAATAATGAAATCTTGAGCAGAACCTTTTGCATAAACGGAAGTTCACTGTACAAATAAATGTAAGAATGATTATTTATGTTCTCAATAATAACACTAACAATCAATCTTTAGAGCTCATTTCATGGAGTATTGCTTCTAGATGTTGACATATCATCTCAGACGGGAAGAAACATCCCCAGAGTCCACCTGCATGCAGAATCACAGCGCGCATTCTTCTCCCACTTGACTGGGACCTCATCCTCTCAGAGTCACACACATAATTCAGCCTTCAGTGGAATGACTCTGACGTTATTGAGGCTCCCCGGAGAATGGATGCTGTGCGGAGGTGGGGAGTGTGGGCTTCTGACTTCAAGCTGCAGGAAGCGAGGAATTGATACATCTCCTAAGCACCAAGGGCTCAACTCCTTGGGAGATGAGAAGGGCTTTGTCAAAGCCTGATGGTTTATTAATAATTCTCCCAACTGAAGAGAGCTCTGTGCTTATCAATTGACAAGTATTTAGTGAGAACCCTATGTGGGGGATCTAAAGAGGTTTGGCAGAGCTGACAATGTAGTTGAGAAGACAGACCAGAGACATATAAAGTTCACTGACAATACAAAGTGATCCCTTCAACAAAGAGATACAAGGAGCTGAGGTGAAGTGGAAAAAAATATAAGATACAGAGTCAGGAGACTTGACGTCACTTAATTTCTTGGAGCCTTGGTTTCTCTATCCTCTTAGAAAGTCAGCTTAGTGGCATCAAAAGAACATTAACTTTGGAGTCAGACCAACCTAACTTAAAATTTCAAGTATTTTACAAATTAACTAGAAGGCTTTGAACCAGTTACTTAACTCCTATGAAGCACAATTACCTTATGTATAAGTTGGGGTATACAATAGGAGCCCCTACCACACAGAGTGGTGGTGAGGACTAATTGAAAGCATGCATGTAAAGCACTGAATGTAATGCTTGACACGCGGTAATCATGCAATAATCTGTTCCTATTATTATATGCAGGGGGAAAGGCAGGGAATGTTTTGAAATAGAAGGGTTTTATTTTCCTTTTCAGCTCTTTATATGCCTGACATTACATTTCATAGGAATACAAACTCAAAAAAAATACTTATATGTAAACAATAATTATGATATTGCTTCATGATATCTTTTATATGCCTCTCCATGTGCTCACTAAATTTGGTATGATCAAATTTACAGAACAATGAAATAGCAGAAGAGGTAAATTACATAGTCCTTGAGATCTAAAGGACTTCTCTGAGCTTCAGTTTTCATTCATCTCTCTGAGCTTCAGTTTTCCCATCTGTAAAATGTGGCTAAGAACAGATATTTCAGAGGGCTGTCACAGAAATTAAATGAAAATGTGTAGAAGGCATTTGGTATAAAACAAGCAGAAAACACATGTTAACTCCACTCCCCTGCTCTCTTCTATAAAAATTGGAATAATAAAGAATCGGCTTCACTGGGTTATTATAAGGAGGAAGCCAGGTAAATATTCAGGGAATGTTGCTAAACTGTAAGACTCCCAACACCAGTTTTATGGAACATTTGTTATTCACAAGGCACTGTGCAGTTAACAAAATCAATCAATTAGGTAAACATAAATTGTCTCCTGTACACATGACACTGTTTTAGATGTTATGAGTAATCCAGAGGGGTCAGAGCCATGGGACTGGATGAGCTCCTCCACACAAGAACAGAACATTAAAGACAGGATCTTGAGGGATGGTCCCATTTGGGGTGCCAGAGGAGAATGCAGAGAGATAAGGAGAAATCATTGATAAGAACACTAGTGTAGCATAGTAAGAGAACACGAGTATAGCACAGTATCCTCAAAGCCATACTGAAGAGTTTGAATGTCTGTGTGGGTTATGGAGAAGAAGAAGCTCATGGGGGAAAAAGAAAATGAATAAGCAGGTGACAGACAGTGATACTGAACAGGCAGAAGAAGTCTGAGAGGTGAGTCCTGGGAGGTGCAGTTTTGGGAAGAGGGACTTGCCATGTGGTCAAGAGTACTGAGCACTGACAAGGGGCTACGACGTGTAGAAGTAGGAGGTAATGAGGGCTTTCAGTAGTGGGTGTGGAGTCACAAGAAATAAAATGGTGAGTGGATAGCAGAGACCATCCATTTAAGCTTTGTAGACCCAAAAGCAGGTAGAGAAAGGCTGAGGGAAAGACAAGTAGAGGGACAAGGGAGTGAGTGGCTCCTTGGTGGCTGAAGTGGCAGTAGTAAGAGGGGCTGAGCAACACTGAGGAGGGCCCAGGGAAGGTACCTTCTTTTTTTGGAGGCAGGAGAGAGAGACAAAAGAACAGAGAGGCCAAGGTTCGACATTCATTCCTTGAACCTGTCCTTGGGTGCTAATACCACCACTCCTGACCCCATATCTTTTCAGGGCTTCTCATTATCACTGAGTAGATTTAAGGGGCAATCTCTGACAACAGCAAGATGTGCGATATGGGTGGATATACTGGTGAATTTCTCCCTGGGGAGGTGGAAGGAAGCTATGGCCCCATTCCCACGAAACTGGCCCCAAACATGGCCCAGCTGAGAGAACCTACCATCTAGGACCTGCACCCATGCCACACAGTCTCTTCTTCTAGTTTTCTTCCTGAAATCAGAACCCCTCTTAGAAACAAAGTCAGGCCCATGGTCACTTAGAGGTTTGTTCAAGTTTTGCTATTATTTGCTAAGGCACCGGGGGCCCCAGGGTCCTGTGACCTGGCTAAATATTTATTCCTTTGAGGACAGGAAAAGGACTTTCTGAATGTAGCCTGGTCTTCAGCTTTTGGACATGTACACACAGCCTGTTGAATGCGTCATATTGGCCTTACTGCCATTTGATCTGGCTCCAGCTATGGCCCTTCCTCTCAAGCATGGCTCCTCTCTGGTCCTAGGCAGACACAGTGTCTGTGGGCCCTCCTTGCTTTGCACCTTAGCTTACAGTCTGACAAGTCTCTTGGGATTTGGAAGGTGGAACAACAGGGCAGTTATGAGCCGTGGATGACTAAAAGTAGAAGAGGGTTCTGGGCCCTGGAAGGCAGGAGAGGGGAGCCTTGGGCTGGTTCCAGACACAAATCAGCTTGGCAAACAAAGCCAGCCCTTAGCATCTTTTGTCCTGGGGCCAGCTCTAGTGCTCATATATGCCTCCACAGTGCCCAGGAGGTAGGAATGCAGGGGAGAAGGACAAACAGCTCGCTAGTGAGGAAAAATTAGGGCTCTTTGAGGAAAAAATTCGGGCTCTGTGGCTAGATCTGAGTCCCTTTTTTAGACCTGAGTTGTTTCAGGATTGAGTTATGGTGGAGAAAGACTTATTGCATTGACAAATGGCAATTAACAAAGGAGGTGATTAAAAGTGAGCGAAGCTACAGGCTCAGAAATGTCAGAGAATTCCTTCTTGCATTTTCCTCTCCCCTACTCCCTCCTTTTCCCTCCCCCCCCCCCCGCTTTGGCTCTTCTCCCTTCCTTTCCTCTGCCCTCCTCCCGCTTGCTCCATCCACTCCCACCCACAGCTACTGATGTGATTTCTCATGATCTACAGTCAAATGCCATTAATCCTGACAGGCTCACGAGGGTTTGGCTAAGCTGTCCCATGAACCAATCCTGTGAGCAGACAGACCAGGGGAAGTGGCAGGCAGACCCCCCCACACACACACCCCACCCTCTCAGGGGGTAATGGCAGCTAAACCAATGAACCAGAGTGGCTTCCCTGCGAATGACCAATAAATCACTTGGGGTCCAAGAAAGGTGGGAAACTCCTCAGCAAACAGTGCTCAGGACATTTTCTGTGACCTCCTCTGCCTCAAATGTCCATGGCTCACCAGCCACACAGGCCTGGACTGACTCGGCTCTCAAGGTACCGCTTCCAGATTCTCCCTGGCCCATCTCAGTTTCAGAGGGAGGTCATTCATTCCAATGGGATGTGACAGGTGCCATCTTCAGGCGTCTGGCTCTGCTCCCAGCGGCAGAGACTATTGCTGACTACAAATCCCCTGAATGCCATGCTGGTCTGAAGAGAGCACGCCCTAGGATGAGCAGATGACCTTTCAAGAGCCCACGAACCCAAGTTGGGATGACAGAGTGATATAATGGGACGGGCCCTGGACTAGAGGGCTGGACACTTGGCTTCTAGTCCCATTTCAGCTATTAACTTGCTGGACGATGTTGGGTAAGTCACTTTCCTTCCCTGAATCTTAGTGTCCACCCTGAATGTGAGGAGGTCAAACTAGATTATCTCTAATAACACTGTCAGCTCTGAGAATCAAACTCTGAAATTTAAAAAAGTCTATTTTTGGAAAAATTCTGATTTGAATTTTTGGGGGATTCCTTCTCTAGGGCTTCCATTTAGCTGCTTTGCTACCAAATCTATCACCCTAAACTCCCCCTCAGCACACATGGCCATTTCCCAGCACCCAAGCCCCAACTAGGACATCAAAAACTGCTTATAGGTCCTGCCTGCCTCTCTTGCTGAGCTAGTTCTGTTCCTGACGCTCGGTCGTCTTCATGGAGTCCTGAGGTGGGACCCTCTAGGAGGGGATGTGCCATCGATCCCCAGATTTTAGGATAGGCAGTTAGGGTGGCTACTTAGATGGAGAGATTTCCCCCAAGTTTGTATTTTCAAACTTTTTAACATATAATAAAATGGAAAGAATGGTACATGAAAACTTGTACATACCCTCATTAACAATTTGCCATGTTTGCATGCTCTCTTTCCCTTCCCTCTCCCCCACTTGCTCCCTGCCATGCTCTCCCTCTGAATGTATATTGCAGATATGACACTTCCCTCTTAAATACTTCAGCACATATCTCCTAAGAATAAGGCTGTTCTTAGCCAGGAAGCTTTTTTTAAGGGCTCTGCAATTCTCAGCTAGGGGGATGTCTCCAGTCTCTAGAGCACAAAGGTGGACAGAAAGTATATGAGGTCTAAAGACCAGATTTCAGTCCAGATGTGGGTGTGTGAGAAGGAGCCAAGCATAGGAGAAGGAGGTACAAACAATGGTTCAGGTACAGTTTCCAAATTTTAAAAAAAAAAAGGAAAAAGCAGAATGACCTTAAAAGTCACTTCCTTTCCTTGAACTTTGGTTTCTTCATCTATAAAATGGGAATTGTGCTAGTCTTGGTCCTGCCAACCTTCCAGAGCCTTATGAGGTTTGGATGTGAAAATAGATTATGAGAGCACATGGGGAGCTGCCACACTTAAACATGTAAGGGCAAGTGATTTGCAGAGCTGACCTTCTGAGCAAGTAAAGCTTCAGAGCAATACTTCCCTGGCTCCAAGCCGAGAAGACTCTGTTAACACATGGAAGTGGATAGTCCCCTTGCTCAACCCCCAAACTCTTGTTACTGGAAGCCCCAGAATTTTCATCTTTAATAGGAATCTCCGTGGCTTGCGTCTCTTGCTGTTTTTCAAGGAACTTAACACACACCTCAGTTTTTCTAGTTCATTTTTTGGATAAATCCATTTTCTTTTATTGATTATGGCACAAACCTGAAAGATCACTTCTCTACTTTTTCTTCTTTCTGCCGTTTCTTTCTGTGTTCCTCCTTATTTTCTACTATTCCCCCCAACCTTGTTGAAGCTTCTAGAGTTAGAAAATTCTCTCATTCTGCCTACCCCTAGCTCAAAGAGTAAAATGCTTTACAAAACTAAGTGAACATTTGGGATTTTTAACTTGATTTTATCTTTTCATTCAACCAGAGGGGGTATGTGTGTGGGAGATGCACTTGTCAACTAAAAGCAATTTCTCTGCCTCCCTGGGGACTGAAGCGTAATCGTAGCTCTGTCTTCCTGGTGTCAGGATGAAACTTGCATTTTCCTGAGTGGTGTCAGCACACTGACAGACAGCTCCTGGGATCTAGTGAGGGGTACTGGAAAAGAACGGGGTGGTGACAGGAGGGGGGGGGACAAGATCTGGAGGCTGGTCTTGGCTCATCTCTCCTCCTCTGCCGGGCTTTGGGCTAGTCACTTACTCTCTTTTGCCTCAGCTTTTCTAACTGTAAAAAATGGGAATAATTTTCTCCCATTTCTACCTTATGAAGATAGTGCCAGGACCTTGTCAGGCTTTGGCTATATGAAAATGTTTGGAAGCAATAGAGTTCTGGAAGGAAAAATGTGCTATGGAAGCAGTGTATCCTAGGAATGCTAAGTAGCTAGAAAGGAACTTCAAGTTTCCCTTGTATAACCCCATTTGAGAAATATGAAGAAGCTCGCCCCACCCCCATAATTTCGTTATGCTACCATGAGCCCAGATAAATCTTTCCCAAACAGAAAAGCAGAGAGACAAAGTCCTGGGGTCCTAAGGCTAACAGCCACTTTGCAAGAGCACATATGATCCCTGTGCACACCATGTAAACCTTTCTAATGGGACTCCTCAAAAGGAGGTACTGGGAGACAAGGTTGCTAACCTACCAATTCTGTCCAGGGCCCTGGAGGCAGAGTCCTTTGTCATCTCACCCCTAAAATTGCAAAGACCTTCATAACAACCTGTTGAGGGATGGGGATCCCCATTACATAAAGGAGGAACCCAGTATTCAGGTTGGGTAGCAGACCTACTTGCACTCATTCAGCCAGTCAGTCAACAAGCTCAGACTCCCACCTGATATTTTAACTTAATTTTTAAAAATTTTTAATATTTTTATTAGCATATAATGGTATTTTAACTTTAAATGCCCTCCAGCTGCCTTTGCATAATTCAAGGAACCCAACAAGTAGGGAGTCCAAATGAGATAACCAGACTGAAAAATGCTATATAGACATACACCAGGATTCTCAGAAAGTCCAAATGGATAACTTATGGAAAATCCAAATGGATGACTTTTATGCTCACTTTGAATACCACTGGACCCCATCAAGTTTTGAGGTTTGCTCCATTTTTCCTGCTACATATTTACCCACACCCCAAAGGGAAGTAGAGTGGGGTTCAAGGGATCAAGCTCCCCAAATGGCTGCCCCAGCGCTCCTTGGAGCTGGAGTGCAACAGGAAGACATCATATTCAAGGGTCAAGGGTTCTCAGGGAAATACATCTTTCTACTATACTAGAGTTTCTTTAACTTTATTGGCTGTAAGAGCCTCTCTGGGAGGCTTGCTAAAAATGTTTTCTGGTCCCCATGCCCAAAAATTCTCATTCAGTAGGTCTCAAGTGGGGACAGGGAATTGGCATCGTTACAACACATCCAAAGCGATTCTGACACATCGGTGCAATGGGCCATATTTTTGAAACCCCGATTCACGATGAGCTGTCGTTCTTGGAATCTCATTTAATTAGCAACTGTTTGCCTGGTTGACAACTACTTTTGAGCCTTAGGGAAAAAAGATAGGAAGGTCTGAAGTCTTCCTTCTCACAGTCAACAAGCCCCTAGTTTGATTTCATCTCGTGCCTTCTTCTCAGTTAAAATTTGTTTTCTTCCTGCTAAGGACCTCATGGTAGACAACGACCTAAGTAAGGAGCAGGGTGTTTGGCACTTAATTGGAATTGCAATGAAAGACCCTCCAGAAGCAACAAGCTGTCAGGCTCTAGGCTGTTAGAGTGAAGGCAGATAGACCCAACATGCCCCTTGTGAGTACACCTTAGGGTAAGAGGTTGCGAGTCCAGGCTAGCAGGCTTCTGATTGTGTGAGGTGGATGCTAAGGGCCTTTGCATTCTTGGGAATGAGGTATCATAGCTGGTTATGTGCCTCTGCACAGCAAAGGAGTCCTGCATTTTACTCACAGACCAACCTTCAGCTTTTTCTGGGTCACCAAAGCCAGCCCCAGTGCCTTGTACCAATAATACAATCCCAGCCAAAAGGTACCAGTCACTCCCCTATCCTTTCTTTAGCAGAGACAAGGCTGCAGATTTTCTTTTATATAAGTTGTATTTTCTTTAACTCCAGAAATAATATATGTTTATTAAAGAAAGATTGGAAAATACTAAAATATGGAAATAATAAAACAGTTAAAAATTGTCCATAATTGCATTGCTTAAATACAATCAATATTAAGATTCTGGTGTGTCTCCTGTTAGCTTTTTTCCACCGATGTGTAGGCTTATTATTTCTTTGTACTGTTTATGTAATATTGTACGCACATTTTGCATTTTGATTTTTTCATTTAAAATAATCAAAAGCGTATTTCCAGTTTATCATATAGGCTTTCAAATTATACACTTAAAAATAACTGCAGTCATTCACTGAGTGAACCGACATTATATACATAGCTCAATATCTTGCATACAGAGAATATTTGATAAATATCTGTCGAATGAATGGATGTATTCCCCTTTTATGTGACATTTAGTTAAGGGCAAAGGTTCTCAAAGGAAACTGAGCACTAATTAATTAAGTGGCAGAGGAGGCGGGTCAGAGAAAAAGAGGGCAGGTGAGAATTGCTAATTCAACTGTTAAGTACATTTTCTTAAGATTTCTGAACTTCATCTCTCTCTCTCTCTATTTTTTTCCCCCAAAGAGTTGGCCTTGGTTTGTCTGAAGCTTGTTCACAACTATTAATATCCCCATTTTACAGATGAAGAAAACCAAGCCTCAGAAAGTCTTCCTAAGTAATATTCCTGAGATGACATAGTACAAAGCAGAACCGGGCTTCCAGTCGAGGTCTGTGAAGGTCCCTGGCTTTGTCCCTTTACCACATCACATCTCTTGCCGAAAAAGGCAACAAAGGATAGCTGTCATGGGTTTGTGGCTCTCGTAGAGCTATTCTGGAAGCAGAGAAACTTCATTTACTGAGGCCCATTGGATGGGACTGGGCAGGCAGCCTCCCCATGAGGGAGCCAAAAAAAAAAAAAAGTTCATTCAGCTGGGGAAAAAAAAAAGAAACCCATTGATGCCATGACAAAAGCTGGTGGTGGATAAGCTCATGGGAAGAGGTAAGGCCAAGATTTCAATATCCAAGGCCTGAAACTGGACATTTCTAGATGTCAGACTTGTTTGGCTTAGATGACTGGGTATTTGTACAACAGAAATTGGTAGAAGAGCAGGTCTGGTGAGTGTTTGTTGTCTTTGATTGCTTTTAGAAAACAGAGAAAATTGGAAATGATTTAAAAATTGGTGCAAAGGCATGGAAGTACCATGTTTCCCAGAAAGGCAGGAAAATGAGTGGAAGGAAGCCCTTTAAACTGACTAGAGCGCAGCTTTGCTAAGAGTTGCATAACAAAGTACAGGTTATTCTTCCCTGTTATGCACCCCTTCTGCTGCATTAATGCTAATATCAGTGATTAACAAAGCAAATGTAATAACTCCTCTTCCCAAAGGACCTGTGTTTGCAGTTTGCACTCCTCAGGCTGGCAATCAAGCTGTTGGAAGAGGATTTTTCATATTTCTTGCTACCTCCTCACTAGAATTTTGATGGACAGAGCCCCATTTTCCCAGTGGAGAAAACCAAGGCACAGAGTCACGTCCCTACAACTACCAATGGAGGACTGGGGGAGAAATTAATTTGGGCTTCATGGACTTAAGCAGCTCAGGGCTGGTCTACTACTACCAGATGCCCTAAACACTGAACCCCTTATGGTACTTGCCCCCATATGTATTTAAAATTTAAAAATACAAGGTCACAGAAGAAGTGTAATAAAATCCAACACAGTACCACCCCCCATTGAAATATCAAATATCAAATTCTTTCTAAAAATAAATGTTGGTGCCCCTCCTATGCCAGTGCCCTGAGCAAAAAGTATAGGCGGCGGAATCTGTACGTCAGCGGCAACTGACCCCCCCCCCCATACTTATACATACTTGACAATGCATTCGCAACTGACCCCCCCATACTTATACATACTTGACAATGCATTCTTTATCCTCACTTGGAGATCAACCCCCTAAAAACGGAGGTTCTCAGGAAGCATAGCATCTCCCTCTTCCCTGAGGGAACCGCAGGGCAGGGGCAGTAAAAGTACTCTCAGCTTCGGGGCTCCATGGGGACAAAGCTCTTTTTCCCCTACCACATTCTTGGTTCTGTAGAATGGAACAGTGATTTAAAATCAATTTTGGAGCTACCAAGAGCTGAGGTGATGCCTCCCCTAAAACAGAAGGTTCCGATTCAGGGCTCCTGGGGCAGACACTGCTTCCCCCCTAGACTGGGTCTCCCGAGGGCAGAGATGATGTGTCCCCGCAAACATGGGAGTTTGTAGGGCTGGGATACAGCCTCCCGCTCAGATCTGAAGCTCCCTGGGACAGTTGCACCATCTCGCCGGCAAACTCCTTGGGGCAGGCTGGCTTTTATGCACTCGATCGAGGGCTCCTGGGGGCAGAGCTCTCCCCTCCCACTCAGATTCGGGGCTCACTGGGGCTGAGGTTGCGTCTCCCCTCAGACTCGGGGCTCCCTGGGGTAGGGGCAGGGTCCCGCCCTCAGAGTGAGCTCCCGGGGACAGGAGCTGCATCCTGGCCTCCCTCCGGGTGGGGGAAGGGGCTGTGGGATCCGCAGCCTCTCCTCCGGCGGGAGGGTGGGGGTGCTCCCCTGAGGCCCTGCCCCCTTCGTGACAAGCCCGAGGTGTCCGGTGACCAAGACACTCCGAGCTGGGTGCAGGGTGCGGCTCAGGGCGTGGTCACCGGGGGCTACTTAGGGCGGCCCTGTGCGGGGACCGCGCGGAAGCCAGCTGCAAGGCGGCCGGCACTCGGCGCGGGTCATGGCGTGGATCCTGGACTGCCTTTTCGCCTCGGCCTTTGAGCCCCGCCCCCGCCGTGGTGAGTGGGGCCCACGACTAGGGGGGCTGGGGTGCTCTGGCCCCGGGCGGCCGGCGCTGCAGCCCCGGCTGGGCGTCCTGGGGCTTGGCTCGCCGCCCCCTCGCCTCCCTTCCCCGCTGGCTTTTAGCTAATTGTTCCTGGCTCCAGGGACTGCCCCGTCGAGGCCCCGCATAAATCACCAGCTTTGCCGGGAACCGCGAGCAATCCCGCTAATGGCCCGGCGGGACTCTGGGCGAGCGCGGGGGCGGAGTCGCTGGCTCTGCCGTGCAGGGAGACTGCGGAGCCCTGGGGCCCCAACGCGCCGTCCCGCAACCCAAGGACCCTAAAGCCCCGAGGGGGAACGTCCCTGGCAGGGCGGTCAGGGCCCAGGGACTCTGAAGATGGGAGTGGAGGGGGTGTCCTTCCGTCTGAAGCTTGTCCCTCGCATCCCAGTCTCAACTACAGAATATCACCGTTGGCCCCTTACCGTCGTCGAATTCAACCCCTTCATTTAAGAGATGGCGACACTGAATCCCAGAGACGGCAAAGGCCTGCCCAAGGTCATATAAGGAGTTGGCAGCAAATCTGGTTCTGCTGAAGCCCTGCCAACAGCCCACTGCCCCAAACAGCCCAGGGTCGAAGACCGGAGGTCTTTAGTCTGGGTATTTCCTTGGGTGTCTGAAATCAATGCTCGGTTCCCCTTTGCCTGGGGAATCGAGGCCATAGGTGTGCAAAGATCACAGCACGGATCAAAATGTGTGGGTGGCATTTCACCTCTTTTCTGGAACGGCTTCTATGAGGCACATTTTGGAAACCGATTGTTTTTATTTTTCCTTAAAGTTTCAGGAGACTGACTTTTTTCTTTTTGAGATTTCCCAGGACCCCCACCCACACTGTCCTTCACTCCCCCTTGGTAGGCCCCACCCCTTCCAGGCTGCCACCTGCCCCCACTGCCACCTGTTTTTCCATAGTCTCCACCTCCAAAATCTATATTGGTGAGAGTGCGTCATTGGTCACCAGCCATAGACCAAACCTGGGGCTGTCTCTTCTTTCCTCTGCCCCCTCACGGGCGGGGGAGGAGAGGCAGGGAGAGGGTGGGCCTCAGCTAACTTATTTCAGCAAAAATTTGCTTTTAGTTCTTGTCAGCCTCAGCACCCTGCTGAGAATCATCCCAGGAGTCTGACATACTGTTAAGGGACTACAGCATGCTTAGCAAATTCAAGTACAGTCTCTGGCAAGCCTGAGAAGGAAAGAAAATTTAACTTTTTGTTCTGTATGTTCTTTCAGGTTTATGTGATCCTGATAAATTGGAATAAAGGGGGGGAGGGAGTTTTATAAATGCCTTTTAAGGCCATATGGCTCAGGCACCCGATACCAAAAGGAGTAAGGGGGACCCTTCCACCCCTACCTGGTCTACAAGATTGTGGTGTGACTCCAATGAGATCAAGGATAAGATGGTTCCTTTATGAATACCCTATTGGGAGCGGGTTAGTATCACACAAGGAAGCCCACTCCCACCTAACAACATTCTTGTCCATTAGAATTTGAAGGCTTTTTCTTAAACCAAACCCAAATCTATGTCCTTCTGGCCCTGGTGCTGACCTTCATGATCCTTCCAAGGGAACAGCGCCAGCGCTCCCTGTTCCGCCACCCCCACTCACCCCGGTTCTTATCCAGGCCAAACCTCCCTAGTTCCTTCATCTGTATAACATGTGACATGGCTGCAAGTCTCCTACCCGCATCTAGCTGCTCTTCTTTGAACACTCTCCAACTTGTGAATGCCTAGTGATCTGGCCAAAAGAGGACTTCCAGCTGTGCCCCTGTAAATAGAGTCCTGGACGGCTGACTTTCCCTCTTTTGGAAACGTACATTGCACTCATGGTACACAGATAAGTAGCCATAAATTCACACATATATACACATTTCCACACTTAACACATGCCCATATACAAATCACTAATGTGCAAACACACACGCTTCACATGCATAGCGTACTTTTCACACAGAGTACAATATGCCCACACCACACATGCACATTCTATACACAAATCCCATGGACATGCCACACAGTTCACACAAATAGTTTATTTTGAAAGTACTTTCGACTGAAGCTTCCTTAAAAAAAAAAAAAGAAGAGGAAAACCCAAGTTCTTTTTAGAGTCTCCATTCTGTATTTAGTAGGTGTTTGTGTTTGAACCCAAGTGCAAGACTTTAGATTTGCTACTGAATTTCCAGTCTGGTAAGACCTGTGTCCCCACATATGCTGGTGGCACACCACTGCCTACCCCAGCTCTAGTACTCATCCAATAGCAGCCAATTATCTATGACGCGCTTCCAAGATGCTGGGCCCTAGGCTCAATCCTTTATGTGTATGATCTCGTTTAAGTCACACAACATCACTCTGCAATAAGTAATTAGTCTTTGAGTACAGTTTTGTTTTGTTTTGTTTTGTTTTTTGACCAGGTAAGAACCCATTCATTGCATTCCCCCCTGACAAATGCCGTGTAACACGAAGCTTAATTATTGATATTCCATAGGGTTATAATTGCCCAGGGTGCTCCCTTCAGATGCCGTACAGAAATCCTCTGGCATCAGAGGTGGGGGAAAGTAGCTGGCCACCGACTGAAAAGAGTGGAGGAAGTATTCTAAATGTTCTTTAGACCACATATCCCTGCTTTCTGAGGAGACAGTTGGTATGTCAGAGTAATCTTTTGAGGTTGTCAGTGGACAATGGACAACCATACGAAGACATCTGGACAAGGCATCATTGAGATCTGGGAAGAATGGTGGCTTAGAAAGGTCTTCATTCCCAGAGAAAGGGACAGCAAAATTGATCCACTTGAACTTGTCTCTTCCAGTTTGCTTTTGGCATTGGATTTAGTCTCAGACAGTTGGGCTTCTGTAAAGCAGCCAAAACTCTTAAGCTGAAGGGACCTTGGGGCCCACTTTATATACAAATTTGATCCTTTCTTGGAGATGGGACCCAATCAATTTGCTATGACCAGGCCTGGTTGAACTGTAACAGGATAATTTTTCAGAGCTGGAGCACGTTTGCCAGTGTGACAACCCACTCCCCTGGTCATGCTATCTGACTAGCACCCCCATTCACCAGTAGCAGGACTTCCCAAAATTCCTTTGTAAATCATTTATTTGCACCTCAAAAGACATTTATCTGTAGGGAAAAAAAATGTGCCGCTCTTGAGCTTAGGTTCCTGGGTGAGCCCACTCTTTACCCACCAGGAGGCTAATATACAGAATCTGTGTGATGAAAACTGGCTGAAAATAAAACTTGCAAAAAGTACCTCAGACTCCAGCAGAAGAGCTGACATTCATCGAGCTTAAATATCAAATGACAAAAAGCTTATTGGGCATTGATAGAGAAGGACACCAGGTCCCTGAGGGTGATTATGGCAATGTGAAAGCAACATTGTTCCTTTGTTCACACTTATCTACTAAGATGACCTAAACATCCTACACTAGCGGAATGGTTAAACAGACTGGATGACATACCACTTATCAGACTAGTCTACAGCCATAAAGATGGTGTTCATGAAGACTATGTAGCAATGTGGGAAACAGTATGATTACAATTGTGTCAAGTATGCATTTTTGAAAGAGTGGAAGAAAATTCAGCAACAAGGTCAAGTAAGAGATTCTATGAAGTGGGGGTCAAAATAGTTATTTCTGTTTCTTAAAATCTTTATCAGGTTTGTTTTTACATCACTTTTGTAATTTAAAAATGTTTTCAAAAGGTTATTACAGGGCCTATGATATGCAAATAGTCCAGATGACAACCTAGAATCCCACTATAAAGTGTTTAAGGGCTTTTTTCCTTCAAATTTTAGTTTAAATGTAATTTCTAGATCAGGTCAGCTAAATGTGGTCTCCCTAATGACCATGAAGTGTCCTCTAAAACTGGGTGGGAAGAAGCAGAGCTGGTTTGTGTCCCAGGCCTGTTTTTGTAATGTTGCTGCGAGCAAGTTATTTAGTCTCTCTTCAAATGATGTAATAATGCCTACATTTCCAGGTTATAAATAAGAGTAATCATATTCATATGGTAATATCAATTACACTAAATATCCTCTATGGTTCAGGTATCAAAGATGTGCTTTCCTTCTCCAAATATTTACCATGGACCAGTCATTTTACATAAATGATCTCATTTAAAATTCATTACAACTCTATGAGGTAAGTATTATTACCAATATTTTAAAGACAAAAGCTCAAACACAAACCAAAAGAAGAAGAAGAAGAAGAAGACGACGACGACAAAATCTCTGAGAAGTTAAGTAACTTGTTCACTGCCACACAGTGGCTGAGCAAGGATTCTGGCCCTGTTTGATGTGATTTCAAAGCTTGAGTGAGATTAAAAGAGAGAACATCTGCAGAGCTCCTAGCCCTGTGCTGATATACAACAGACAATTACTGGGTGGTCTGTATGAGGTTGCTACTGTTCCCTTGCCCAGAGTCCAAATTCTGGTCTCCGATCTATTTGATTACTTATAGATTCCTTTCTGCGAAGAAGTGCACATTTCAGCTGGAAGATGCAGTGCAAATACCACCTGTGTCCTCATTGCCGGGGCGCTGAGTCACTAGGAAACGCTTTCTGTTTCCTCCTGACAGTATCATTTGTTCTCACATGTATCAGCAGAAGTAGGTAGATGGCATGTTTGATGAGCCTTGGCAGCTACTGTCAAGTCTCAGATACATCTCTTGGAAACCACACGGCTTGCTCAGCATGGGTGCCCAATACCCAGCCACCAATAGGTCCCTGCACTCAGGGAAGCTTTGAAAGTGGCCAGGGACTATGCTAAACCCCTGGGTCGCCAGAGGTATGGTATGGCTGACCCTTCATTGCTTCTGCTCCCTCTTCCCTCCTCCAAGTAGAGGTGGCAGGGCCTCCTCAGAAGCAGCTGTGAGTAAGCACTGGAGAAGTTTTTCTAAATTCCTAAAACCTCAGAGGGACTCAAGGAGAAATAATGCTGCATGCTGGAGTCTGGGGGTCAGTGAGTGGTAGCATGCACATGCACGATGAATAAGAGGGGTGGGGGAGGGGAGAAGGTGAAAGCATCTTCCAGAGACTGGAAACGCCTGGAGCCCAGTCTCTCAGAGCTTTGTCTGGCCTCGAATCTCAGTACTTCTCTGCTTATTATACTTCTCTGGCATTATATCAACCCCCCATCAACTTTTTAACCTTCCCCTACCACCTCCTGCTTAAAATGCAGCTTTAGCTTGTAGTGACTTGCTTTTGTCTCTAGAGGGAGGCAACAGCACCAGGGAGGAAAGAGCACAGATGGGGGTCTTCTCTCACTTTACCATTTTTGGCAAAGGGTAGATTTTACTTCCCTTTAACTGAGCACAGATAAACAACTAATTGGAACTTTATTTGCGTGCTGCAAAGTTTATCTCAGAAAAATACCCATCATCTCTCTCCTCATCACCCCATCTATCTCCCAACTTTGGTGGCTACTAGAGAAAAGGTGGCCTTTGAAATCCCTTTTAATTTCTAAGGTAGCGGTGAATAAACAGAACAGGAATTGTGGGGGGGGGCAGTTTAGCCAGGAAATAGTCACGCTGCAGTGAGGGTTGGGGAGTTCAGGACATA
>NC_081575.1:19320121-19324164 GCF_022355385.1 Mustela nigripes | reverse complement strand
GGGGGGGGGGGGAGTCTAGACATTGGGCAGGTAGTTTGAAACTTTCCTCCATGGAGTATTACCACTGAAACCTTGGTCTCATTAACACTGCCAGGAGAAACTGCAGAGTGAGAATTGGACTAAGGGTCCAGTTCTTCCCGGGCTGCATTAGGCTGATCAAAACATTGTCCTGAAAGAAGAGGGACTATTTCAAGAGTGTCAGACACATCAGTAATGAGGAAAATTGGCAGCTCAGTCAGGCAGCTTCAGTCTCTGAACAAAGTAGCTGAGACACTCAGGGCTATATAACGGGGGGGGGGGGGGGGAGGGGGTGGTCGAGGGAGGGAATTAACCTCTTCTTGAATGTTTACTGTGCGTGTTAGGCATTTGGCTGGCACTGTCCACAGTCTACCCCTTTCAGTCATCCGAGCATTTCTAAGGCAGGTGATAGTATCTCCAATTTACAGATGAAAAAAACAGATTCAGAGAGATGAACTAGCTGTCCCAAGATCACACAGCAAGTAAGCAATGGAGCTGGGATATAAACTTAAAGCTTTCTCACTCCTAAGCTCCTCTGCTCCCATGGAAAAGGTGAAGATTCTCATAGGTAAAGGGCTTTACTCTCATGGGGAAACTAAGATCTCTCTCCTCAATAAAATTCACACTAGTGCCTTGCCCCTACAGGTTATTTTAGTATGAAAACAAGCAAATTTCTGTTTACCTTTGGGAGTAATGGGGGTTATTAGAGCATTTCTCCACCTTTACAATTCCCCATGTAATCCTCATGTTATGAACTCCAAAGAGAGAGAGATGTATAGTGGGAATTTTAAGCTCCAAGTAGTGTGTGTGTGTGTGTGTGTGTGTGTGTGTGTGTGTGTGTGTTGGGATGGGAGGCAGGAAGAGAACCTTAGAAGAGGGAGAGACTCACAGGAGTGACTTTGAGGAAGTGCAGGTGAAGCCGGTATATTCAGAAGAGGTGTCAGACTGGCCCACAGTAGCAGGAAAGCCAAATGTCTGAGACTAGATGGTGGGAGACGCCGAAGTTTCCCTCAACTCCTCATATGGGCGGTGAGTGACTTAGACTGGCCTCTCTATCATCCTCGCTTCCCTTTTTTTCAAAAGGAAACTTTCTGGCTACATATTAGTTTAGGCAATGTTTTTTTTTTTTTTTTTCTGCCTGCCCAGGATGAGGTGCTGACCCAGACCCAGCTTGGCAGAAGCTTTATGGGTGTTCCAGCTGCTTTCCCAGTGCACACCAGGCTCATTTGTGCCAGTCGAAAGGGCGCAATAATAACAGCAGCAATTTAATCGTGCTTCTCTCTTCCCCCCTGAAAAGTGGTGAAGTGACTCACCACAGTTCAATTGTCCCTCTCTATCCACCCCCTGACCCCTTCGCAGCAGTCTAGGCTGGTTCCCCGGGGGCTGAGCTGGAAGCCGTGACTGGCCTGACACCCCCCCAATAAATGTGTTTCCCCAAATGCAATGTATTGTTTTAATTTGGATTTCTCCTATGAAGCTGCTTGGAAAGCATTAGACCAGCATGAACCCCATTAGGCAAGTACAGTGCTCCCCACCAAACATGAATAATACAAAATGGGGCCATTCGGGAATCTTTTCTCCCGGAGGGGGGGGTCTGCTTGTTTTTCTATGTGCAGCTTCATATGAAGATGCCTATTCTGTTTGAAATTCATTGCATACCAAGTTCTGGTGGTAATGCTGTAAAAACAGATCTGGGGGAGCTGTGAAATCGTTCCCTCACTCCATCCTGACCCCTCACCTTCTCCATACCCAATTCTCCTGATCTTTTGGCTAGAAAATACTCATTCTCTGATCTTTCTTTCAGCACCAGCCTAAGGAGAGCTCCCAGAACTAGAACTGGTGAGATGCTTATGAGCCTAGAGTAATTAAAGATTTTGAGGTGTCAACAAAGCAGGTAATTAGGTGGAGAAGGTATCAGCTGTCTGAGAGACAAAAAAGTAATTATGCTGAACACTCTTGGTGCTGTCAGTAAACTCAAAAGAAAGATTTGTTAGGAAATGATACTGTTTGATAGAGATTTCAATGCCTAGCAAGAATCAGAAGGCTCTTGGTGAGGCTGCCTGGTATAGAAGAAAGGATTGGGGAACATAGCAAACCTGTATTTAAATACCAGCTCCACCTTCATCTGGCTGTGTGATCTTGGGGAAGTTACTTAACTTCTCTGAGCTTGATGTGTGATGTGTAAAATAGCAATAATCATAGCTCCACGTACCCCACAGAGTCATTGGGAGGACTCAAGAAGGTAATGCATGTAAGAGCACTTAGCCTGATGCCTGGTGCACAGTAAGTGCTTAATAAATGGTAACATTATTATGATGATCACTACTATTATTCTTACTATATACCGGGCATTCTCTACAGGAGCTCAGAGTTTAAAAGGAGAGACCAATAGTTGCAGTACGATCATGTCATGAGAAATAAGAAGAGGTAACTGTGGTGGCTCAAAGGAGGGAGCCCTCAACTGGGAGGGAGAGGTACAGAAAAGCAGAGAAAGATTTGTGACTCTTAGGTTAAGTCTTACAAAAATTAAGTAGGAGCTTGTCAGGAGGCCCAGGGGGAAAGGGATAACAGGCAACTGGATTTGCCCACACAAAGCCAAGGAGGTGTGAAACAGCAAGGCCCTGAGCAAATAGTTGGGCTCAGCTAGCAAGGACTGGGATGTCCTGGTGGGGGAAGGGTTGTTGGGCAAGTGACCAAGAATCTCTCCAGTTTACTCCCACCAGCCCCTGCACCTCGCCCCTAGGTGGCCTACCTGGCCAGTCACGTGCAGCGCCCTCCTCTTCTTTCCTCTAAGCAGCCAGGTAAGCTCACACCCTGCCCCAGCGGGCCTGGAGGGCACCAGCCAGGGGCAGGCAGACCCAGACAGGACAGGTCAGGCCAGAGGACGACCCTGCCCCAGTCGCGGGCCGGTCCTCCTTCCTTGTCCACCACCCCCAATTAAAAACAAAACAAAACAAAACAAAAACACCAAGCACACAGTCACTTGGATTCTCTAGACAACCCTGTTCTCTCACACACCGTACTCACAGACTCAGGCTGCAACCCCACTCCAAAATACACATGGTCTCCAACCCTTCATCTGAACACATACACTAGCCACATGCGTCCCCACCACACACATGAACACATCACACCCAAAGACCCACACCCTACGCCTTCATGCACATGAACCTTTGAACACACACCTTAAGTAAGCCCACATAAAGACATCTCGCTCATGAACTCACACGTTATACACTCCAACAAAGGCCCCCTGTAAACTCATATTGCATAGCACATCTAAGGGTAAACACCAAACACACGTATGCACATGAGGTTCAACAGGCACACACATGCACACTACACACATATACACACTCACCACAGCACGGCCACAAACTCCGGCAGAAACCATACATCAAACACACCCACATCCAGATCGCACCTACATAGTCACACTATAATCAAGCACAATCGTACAATCTACAAGCGTGCACACACAAACACCGCACAAAACACACACTCCATGTCCTAGCGCAAACCAAATACACTCCACACCAAGCACTCGGGTTAAAACGTGCGCCGCGCACACACACCCCACAACCAGCCACATACCGAACGCACACACAGACGAACAGCACCAGCGCGCGCGCGCGCACACACACGCGTACATGCATACATACACACACACACACACAGCCCGCCCCTCCTTCCCGCCGGGCGGAAGAGTAGGGGGCGAGGAGGGGAGGAGGGGAAGGAAGGAGAGGGGAGCGATGGGCTGGCCAGGCAGTGCAGGCATAGACGCTTTTTTCCTTTGACCTGAGGTGTTGCCCCCTTAACACTCCCCTTAACGCGCCTGTTCCCCCGTCCCAAGCAAAGGGGTAGAGTTGGGTCCAGGCAGGATCTGGTCGCAACCCGGGAAAACTGGAAGGTCTGGGGAATCCGCCGGCGGGTGGAGAGCGTGAAGGCTTCGCAGGGACCCTGCTTCCGCGTATAAACGACCCCCCGGGTGGCTCCTCCTCCTGCACCATCCCCCAGACCCCTAC
>NC_081575.1:19309124-19317121 GCF_022355385.1 Mustela nigripes | reverse complement strand
CCAGAAGCTCTCTCCCTTTGCTAGGGCATAAGAGAGACTTGCCACTGGGCTTCTGGATCTCACTTCCAATCCAGGTCCCTGAGAGCAACCTCCCTGAACCTTTGGGGAGTCATCCTTGTCTCCCTGGTCTGCCCCAGTATCTGTGTCCACCTGGAGTTAGCATCTCCCCACTTTCCTCTCCCCTCTCTTTCATTCCTTCTCTACTTTGCCCAGGCTTTGCTTCCTGCTCCTTCCCTCTTGCCAGGGTCACCCATAGTCTCTGGCATTCTTGACTCTACTCTTTCTTTTTCCATTCCTGTCCCTCTGCATCAACAACACCTTCCCTTTGTCCATTCACTTTGTCCAGGAGAGGAGAAAATCCAATTGGGAGGGGGTGTAATTGCATATTTGAGAGCTTGTGTTTATAAGATCGAATTATCCTTGTTGCATCAGATGTGAAAATTTAGTACGTGGGAATATTATATTTTTGCTTGGTTGAACAGTGATTTGTACATATAAGTGCTGGGCTGCAGATTGGAAGGGCAGCATTTTTGGAAGAGGTATTAGAAGGTAAGATGTTTTGGGCAGGTGTGAGTGCCTTCTGATTTTGCAAGGTGCCAAGGAGGTACAGAAAGAAAGATGAAGACTATGGTTTTGTGTATATGTGTTGTGGGGGGGGGGGGGGGGGGGCGTTACTGAGGCCATTCTCATCCAGGTGGGTAGAGGACTTTGCGAAGTCAGCTTCTGTTTGCTCTTGCACTGGACTTTGAACAAAATGACCTTTTTGCCTCTGAGGTTGCAAGAGCAAAGGCCCTGGACAAGATGGGAAACAAGGAGCTGGAAGCACGAGGCAAAGAGGGGAGGGGGTTATTGCTGATGCAGCCCCTGAGTGCAAAGGGCCAACCAGAGATGTCCCTTGCCCTCCAGTGCCAGACAAATAAGGCCAGAGGGGAAGCAATGAAAGGGAGCAAAAAGTGTGCTGAGCTTCGATCCTGGAGTTCTGGGTCTTCCTCTTGATTCTGCCACTAATTATCTCTGTGCCCTTTGGTAAGTTTCTTAGCCATCTAAACCTCCACTTCTGCCTTTCCTTCTCCTGTAATGTGAGATTGTGTGGCATGGCTAGGGGAGGGGAAATTTGCAAAGCCCTCAGAGGAAGGGACCCTTGGGCTGAATCTTGAAGGAGAGATCAGCTTTGAATTAAAGGAGAGAAGATTGTGGGGTACAGGGAGAAACAGTGGGAGTAGCCCAGGGAATTTAGCAAACAGGTATGCGTAAGGCAATCAGCTGGCTGCTGCGTGGAAAATTGCTATGAATCAGCCCCTGCCCCACCGCGGAAGGCTTAACAGAGAGTGGGGGAATCCGAGCCGCAGAGCTTAGCGCTCGCTGAGCCTGCAGCTCCTCGTCCCAGGACGGGCTGTGGCCGAGCCGCAGGACTGACCAGCGGGTCACGCAGCCACTCATTCCCTGGCCGGACCAGGAGAGTCGCCAAGAGGTAGTGCAGGGGCAGAGCCCCAGGGGCTTGAATGCAGCCCAATGAGGGTGGGGAGGCGAGGGTCGTCCAAGGGAGGACCCGACGTGAGGGAGGGAGAGGAAGCCCGCAAGTGCTCACAAGTTCTAGGTTTCTGCGTTCAATGTTCAGACCTCGAGCTCGAGAGCAAGATTTAATCTTTCGCATTCTTAGCAGGGAGTGGAAGCTGAGAGGGGTCTTTGCGCGCCGCGCGGCTTTGTTTAACTTCGTAGCTTCTGCGTTCTCTCAAGCCACATCGGGGCGGGACGCGTGTGGCGCACCCCGGCCAGAAGGCCGCGCTCTGCGGCACGGTGGCAGCCAGAGGCCCAGGCAGAGGGCACAAAGGCCACGCCAGGCCGGGTCTCCTCTCTGCCCTCTCCCCCCCCCCTCCGCCGTCACCGGGCGGGGGGGGTGGGGGGGGGGGGGGGGGGGCAAGGGGGGTGTGAGTCAAGGGCAGACAGCGGAGCTGCGGCTCCAGGAGGGAGAGACTGGGAGACCCGCTTAGACTCCTCTCCTCTCAGGAGCATTTAGGCCTGCGGAGGACTAGGGGCGCCCTTGCTTCACAGCTGTGGACAGCAGCAGTATGGCCCCGTGTCCTGGAGTTGGTGAAGTCCTATGGAAGTATCAAGGACTCTGCAGACTTGAGAGTTGTGTTTCTGCCGTGCTCTTAGATAAACAGGATGATAATAAATTACCCCAGTCGTGTTTCGGCTTAGAGATGCTCACCGACTTTCGCAAGGCCACTCAGCTGCCTAGTAACTAGGCAGGCCTCCTGATTCCTGGTCGAGGATTTTTTGTTTTTGTTTTTGTTTTTTTTCACTGCATCATAGCTGAGAGGGTGGTCTAATTTTGAAGAGGGGATAGATAGTTAGACATTTAAAAAATATGGTTATTTTAATGTACTTTTAAAATACCATTCTTAGAATGACAGCTACCTGAGAAAACATCTCCCACAGCCCCAATTCTCTATGACAGCCACTTAGACAGGATTTTGAGAAAGAAAACTGGCAGCAAATTGGGTGCTTATTGGGGGAGGGTACCATCAAAGGAGATGAGAGGCAGGTTGGGGGTGGGGAAACAAAGATGAGGAAAACACATCTCAGCACAGAGTCTGAGAAGAACTTTATTCTAGAAGTTTCCTTCCTAGGGGTCTGTTCAGATAGTGTGAGGGAGTGTCTCCATTGGTCTTTTCTGTCTCATGCCCACTCTGTAGAAGCCCCAGCTGTGGTCTGCAGGTACAAATGCTTGATGGCAGAGTCTTATTTCTTCTCTCTGTTGTAGCGAATACATTCTGTGTGTCTAAATATACATATGTGAAAGAGCTTGAGGGTGTGTGTGTGCATGGATGTCTATGGGAGTGAATGCAATGTGTTTGAAAGGGAGTGTGTCCTAAAGAGGGGTCTTCCTAGTGCTAGTGGACCTGAGGAAATAGTCAATTCTTAATATTCTTTAAAGGAAAAAAGGAGAGGAAATCTATTTAAAACAGTGTAGGGAAGAATGATACTAGACCTGTGGGCCTTTCTCGACAGACCTGCAGGGTCTTAACGTTTATGTGACTTCCAACTAGCCTGCAAGATCCCAAGGGCAGAAACTGGGGCTTTCCACTCCAGATGACTCCCCACTTTCTTCTCCCATACCTAGCATGGATGGCTTGCACACTGTGCTGGGGAAGCCAAAGGTGGGGCCTAAATCCTTTTGGTGGGCCAGTTCATTTTTTCTATGCTTCACAGCCATGACTAACCCCTGTGCCCCCCTCACGCAGAGTTGTCTTGCATCTCTGATCACTGAAAGACACAGTGAAGAAGCAGTTTAACTCGTCCCCTCTAAAAGTGTGCCTCCTGCTGACAAGTCCTCACCTCGGTACAGCACTGTGTCTTTTGGAGGATTTTTTCCTTCTGCCCTGTCTTTTATTTAATCTTTACCACAGTCACAGCTAATAATTACGATGATTCTTATTTTGTAAGGTGATGGAGCTTGAGGCTCAGAAGCACGAGATGATTTGCTACGGGTCACTTGGTTAATGAGTGCGTGAACTTACATGTGGCAAGGCTGGGATTTGAACCCATGTTCCAGTCTAGATCTCAGGACCTTTCCAGGAGGGCATCCTCTCAGCTCAGGAGTAGGCCAGTGTGAGGGATGTGATGGGAGGAACACACAGGACCTTTGGTGCCCTTTCCCTCTATCTACTCTTTCCCTCTATCTTTCATAATAGTCTTTTTCTGAGACAGCTCTCTCATCATCACCATCACCATCATGATTTTATTTACTCTCATCATCACCATCACCATCATCATTTTATTTATTTTAGCCAACAATCAGTCGATCAACTGATCTTTGTAATCTATCTCTACTCTCATTTCCCAAGAATAGTGTGTATAAATAAGACCTTAGAAATCTAGCTGCGTTCTTAGGAAAGAATGTAGTCACAGTTCAGACTGTCCCAGTTCTGGACAGCAGACGAACAACCAAGAAATACCATGATTTGGTGGGAAGGCAAGACCTGGCCTGAGGATAGGTTCGGACAGTTGGTTCTCAGATCGGATTTTTCCATAGCTTTTTTTGTGCAACTTCACGCAAGTCACAACCTCTCCCGAGTTTGTTGTTATCTGTAAAATGGGGAAACATAATACCCCACCTCCCTCCTTTCCAGAGGTTGTTGTGAGAATAAAATAGCATGATTCATTTATCCATGAATCACGAATAGCTGTTTCTGTTTTAATTACAAGACTTTTATGTTCTTTCAAATCCCTCAAAGTTCATAATCCTATGATTCACCTAAGGAACACTTGTTGCACACCTACTGTGTGATGGGGCCCAGAGATAATGGGCATATTGAAAGCTTTTGAGAAAATGAAAACACGAGGCAAATTAGATATTTAAACGCAGGTTGCCTCCTATTGATGGAACATTTTATGTTTTACTTTTTTGACCATGACATACAAGAAGCAGCAACCGAAAGGGGAAAACAGACAGTGTGACATGGCTTGTGATGCCAGCACTATTATGCACTCTGACACATTCCGCAGATAATAGTGAGAATACCTGTAGTTCCTTGTATTTGGTGTCGCATCACCGTGTTTACACTATCATTTGGGATATTTGTAGCATAAACATTGCCTTTCACTATCCTGGGCTGTAGTGGTTTCTTTAGCCAATAACATTTTAAAAAGGGCATCCCACACTCTATAGAATGATGACTGTACTGTTTTTTACAAAAAGCTTGTGATTTGTGGTGGTTGTCTGCCTTCAGAGGTGACTTCCCCTGGTTTATGGAATCAAACTTTGATTATGTGTCCATTATTTTGATTTGGGTAGTTAACCATTTGTTATTTGGCAGCTATTAAGAGTAAGGGTGGATGGAGCAGTAGAGAAAGCTCTAGGACTGAGAAGAGGTAGCTTCTTGTCTAGATTCTGCTGTCGGATTGCTGTGTGGCTTTGGGCAAATTCCTGTCCCTCTCTGAAAATCAGTTTTCTGAACTGTGGAATGGAAGCTTTGGACTAGGTGATGGCTAAGGTCCTTTTTCTCTCTGGTCCAGTCTAATACACTAAGTAGTTCCTGAAAATTCCTTTTTTCTTCTTCTGAAGCCAGAGCTTTTCTCACTATATTTTAACAGACTACCTCCATTTTATGAGCTTCTACTATGGTATGATGGGCTGACTCTACGTATTGAAGCACACTGTCCCCAAATTTAATTATCCTGGGGCACCATCACTGCATAGGAGAAAATGAGCCATTTTGTTCATCACAACTGCAGCCTTTGCTGAAATGGACGTTATAGGATAACAACTTAAAGACTAACTCATTAATGCTCAGGGATGGATGAGGTATTGTGCCAGCAAACCAAAGTGGTACCCAAATGTTTTCATCTAAAAACCTGAATCTCTTTCCCATGTTGCGATATGTTAATGGGGATGTCTTCATCCATTGTCACTGCCTGTGGACGTTTGAATAACCCAGACGCAATGCCTGTCTCATCCACTATTGATTCCTCAAACTCTGAGGAGCAATCAGAGGCTTGGAACAAAATTCTGATGGTGCCATAAAGTGTCTACTTTATAAGGATTCAAATGATGTAATCAGTGCAGTCCCTGCTTTTATTCTCATAGGTGTTTATTAGTGAGCACTCTGCCACCCCCAACTATTTGATGGTAGCAATGGAGTAAATTAGTCCTCCAAAATGTGAGGGCTGTGGATTTATGCTTCCCTGAAAGCATTCCTGTCCTCACAATGTCAAAGTGGGTGACCTTTCTGATGTTAATTTGTTTCTCCATCTGTGCTATGTGTTTCAAGAGGACGTGAGGAACAGGCTTGGTGCCACTTATGTGTGTTTCTCTTTTTTGTATTGTTGGAGACTTGCTCTGGGTGTCCCTCTGCTCTGTTCAAACTCTCTCCTTTGGCATCTGCTAATATCCTAGCCCTTTGACTGATCTAAATATAATTATGCCTTCTTTTGCCAGTGACAATGTAAAATGGGATGTTTGAAAGAAAAATACATTTTGAGACATATAGGCACTTTACTAACCTGAATAATAGCATTTGAAAAATGGACCTATGCAGTTAGTTTTCCAAAATTTTGTAAGATAGTTGTTGTTTTTTTGACGACTTGCCCCTGATGCCATTGGGGATTGAAGAAGAAATATCTATTCCCAACAGTCTCCCAAGATCTCTTTACCTGTTTTAATTTAATTCAAATTTAGTAGAGCTTGACAGAGTAGGATGTACTCATTGATGCAAATTCTAATTTTATGTAATTACTTTTGATACCTGATATTTTCTGGTAAACTCGGGCCCTTTGCAAATAATCTTCAAGAGCAACATGTTTATTAAAAGCTGATGCTAAATATCACACATATATTATTCATTTAATTCTCACACAACTACTGAGATGGGTATTGTATCATTTCCCCCACTTTATAGAGGAAGTCATTGAGGCTCAGAGAACTCAACTGATTTTCTTAAGGCCACACAGCTAAGAAATTGTAAAGCTCTGCTTTGCACTTAGCTCTAACTCTGGGGGCCACTACAGATACATGTCTAAGGATATTGTTTTTGCAAATGTTTTGAATTCTAGGCTGAAATTTAGAGGTCCTGCTTTCCCCCTTCCTACTGTATTTTTGGATGTCATGGTCACTTCAGGCCAGCCCCATGACATGCTGAAGGGGGAAGGGGAAGACACTTTGGAGCCAGAGAGATTTCTTGGCACTTTGTTCCCTGTGAGGAGCTTGGAAAACCAAGTCCAAGGACAAGTATTCAGATCTCAAGAACCTGCTATGTACCCACGTCTCTTGGAGATGTTGAAGCCTGCTTACTTGTCCTCCTCCCCACCCTTTCCATCTGCTTCCTGTCTGGGCACACTGGCCTCGCTAACTCTGCTTCTGTCTTGAATTCTCCTGGTGCCTTGAGAGACTTGAAGGCAAGCAAGACAGTGTCAATTTTACTGGCAAAACTGCA
Source organism: Mustela nigripes (assembly GCF_022355385.1). NCBI lineage: Eukaryota > Metazoa > Chordata > Mammalia > Carnivora > Mustelidae > Mustela > Mustela nigripes. The sequence goes on along the minus strand of NC_081575.1, from coordinate 19,310,183 downwards.
GCATATGATTGCTCTGAAGTTTAGCCCTCTATCTTTGAGCAGGAGGCAATGACAAACGGTTTATTCTAAGGCCTTTGATTTCCTTTGTAATTGTAAGCATCCAGGCTGACTCATCTCTCAAAGGCTTTTCTCTCTCTCTCTCTCTTGGCTGGTGTTGTTTTGAGGTTTTCTTGTTTGTTCTTACCTTATTTTGGGGGGAGAGAGGGGTTGATTTTCATCTTGATTTTTGGGTTAAAGAACCAGCCTACTCTTTGGATGACCAGATCTGGGAAGCCTTAGAAGAAGTAGCTGAAGCTCCAAAGCAGGTACAAAAATGTCTGAATTGGGGCAAGGGGAAAAGGGGCAAGGGGAGGAAAGGGAAGAAAGAGGGAAAAGGGGGGGGAAGAAATGGGGGAAAAGGGAGGAAGAGAGAAAAGGAGGAAAGAGGAGAAGAGAGGAAGGGGGGAAAGGGGGGAAAAGGGAGTAATGTCAGAGAAATTCAGAGCCAGGTTGTATGTGTCAGGATGAGACCCTGGGCTAATAGGTTCTGGACCTGCTAGAGATTCAGTCTGGGGCTGAGGTGGGTGCGGTGCATGTCTCTTTGGTTAAAATGATCATTTTTGTGGATACAGTTTGGCGGGTGGGCTTAGGCATTCACCTTGGGTCCAGGGGATGGTGCTTTGCACTTGAAGTAGCTTTAAAAAAAACATCCATGCTAAGGATGTTCCTCCTAACTCAGTTCTGAAGCCATAGAAAGACTCCTTGTCTTTTTCCATACTGCAATTCAGTTACCTGGCAGGAATTTATTATTGACATGCATGACTTTGGCCATTAAGGAAAGTGGGCAAAAGAGAATTTTGGAAACAGAAGAGGGGTAGGATTTTTGTGGGTCTGTAGGTTTGTGTGTTTCTTTGGAACAGAGCTCATTTATTAGATTATTGGATGACAGACTCCTCCCTACTTTTCTCTGTTAAAGCCACATTCCCTGCTCTTTGGAATTTAAGGTTCCCCCCAACTCAATTATAATATATAGAGTATTACCATAAAACTCCATGGCAAACGGGAGCTCAGAAAAAAAGA
>NC_081575.1:19304563-19306124 GCF_022355385.1 Mustela nigripes | reverse complement strand
TCTTTTTATTACGGTTTCCCTAAGTTCCTCAATTCTACCCATAAAATCCATCCCCTGCCCCAACCCAGTGACACTGACTTGTATCAGCATCCCTTTGCGTCTTGGCTGATCTACCTACTTCAGACTCTACCCAAACCAGGCTTTTCACTGCTCCCTGTGCTTTTTCCAACTGCAGCGCTGACTCTGTCACTCCCCAGTAAAAACTCTGCAGTAGTTCCCTACTGCCTTCAGGAGAAGGGCCAGCTCCACAACGTGGCTTAAGGGCCATTCCTGAGCTCATCCCTGCCTAAGCAGATTTCTCTCCTTCCATCCCCTTTAGACAGCTTTAAGAATGTAAAACCTCTCTGCCTTTGCACAAGCTGATCTCTTTCTGGACGTTCCCCACCACCACCCCATCCCTGTCTCCAGGCAGACTTACATGTCTCCTCCTTTCTGCTCTCACAGTACTTTGTTTATATCTTGGCCACTGACTTATCACAAAGTTTGGTAAATTGTTGCCACCCTGTGTGTCTCCTTCACTGCACTGTTAGATCTTTTATGAAAAGAGTTGTATTATCTTGCTCATAGTTGAATCTTTAGTGCCTGGCACAAAGTGGGCAGTTCATATAAATTTTTAAAAAATGAATGAATGAAAGAACAAGTGAGTAGAGGAGGCCAGGATGTGCAGGAAAGAATGTTCTATGGGGTTTAGGGAGATCCCCACCGGGGGATCCTAGGTAGCCTGGGAGCAGTCTGAGATAGTGGAAACCATGGAGAAGGGACATATAAAACAAGTTTGCCAATAGACTAAGACAAACTTCGGTCTGATCACCAAACCTGGAGTAGGGAGTCCCACTAGAAATGGCCTCAAAATGATGTTTGTTTGTTTTGGTACAAACTGATGTTTTGTTCATGAAAAAAAAAATCATATAATCAAGTTGTACAATTTTTGGTAAATAGAAAAAAGGTAAAAGGCAAACAAAATCTCACCACGTAATACGGATGCTGTTCTTACTGGGGTGCATTTCTTTCAGTCTTTTATTTTTATGCATGTTTTTCTTCACATGGTTGTAATCATAATTAATACAGTTCTATATTTTGTATTTGTTGTTTAAAAGCTCTTTGTAAGCCTCACTTTAACGATTACATAATTTTCCAGACTGTGGTCATTCCATAATTTATATAACTAGTCTTGTTGCTGGCCTAGCTTTCCCCCCTTACATGTTTTCTTGTTATGGCTCATGTACATATAGTTTCTACTGTCCAAAGTAAGATTTCATTAGGATAGATTCCTAGAAGGGAATTACTGGGTCAAAGGGCCTGGGGATGATGTTTGGCTCCATACTTATGTGTCCAGTTTGCTTTCTGGAAGAGCTGTGCAAATTTTCAGTGCTCCTAACCTAGATGGATGTGCCCATTTCATCCAACCTGGCCAGCATAGAATAGTATCATTAAAAAATAAAAATGAACTCCATCACTGTTCTAATTAATTGATGGAAAATATTACCTTATTCTTGTCTCAGGGTACATTTTAAAATTATAGATAAGGTTGGTTGATTTTTCTTTCTAATCTTTTTTTTCC
>NC_081575.1:19273189-19304463 GCF_022355385.1 Mustela nigripes | reverse complement strand
GGTTTTTTTTTTTTTTTTTTAAATAAGCAACCAGAGGCAGCTCTCCTTGAGGGCGAAGCCGCCTCCCAGTCTTCCCTCCCCCTTTGCCACCCTCTCCACCCCCCACAGTTCCTTCCACCAGGTCCAGTGACAGTTGGATGATGCAGCCTTGATAATCCTCCGATTCCAGAATGGGCGGCTGCATTCCTTTTCTGAAGGCAGCAAGGACACTGTGTCCCAGAATTATGCCCCCTTTGCTGTTATTGTCCGCTTTCATTTTTTTAGTGAACGTCCTGGGAGGAGCCCCAGGACACAATCCGGACCGCAGGACGAAGATGATATCAATACACAGTCTGTCGGAGCTGGAGCGTCTGAAGCTGCAAGAGACTGCTTACCACGAACTCGTGGCCAGACATTTCCTCTCTGAATTCAGACCTGACAGAGGTGAGCCGGCCCGGAGCGCGGCGTCCCCGCCTTCGGGCGAGCGGACCCCCGGGCGACATGCGCAGAGTCTGGGGTCCAGGAGGGTGGGAGGGGCTCCCGCTCCCGTCGCCGGCGCCCAGCCCGCCGAGGAAGCGGGAGTTGACAGGTGTCTGAATAGTGGGAGACGTCAAGATTAGTTGAGTTGGGTTGAAGCCTGGGGGGCTCGAGGGGCGGTCAGCCAGCCAGGTGGACGGAGGGCAGGTGAAGAGACTGACGCACCAGGTGCGGTGCGCGAAAGAGTCAGAGGGAGGCGGTGGCGCAGAGGGACACTCTGAGCAGGTACCAACACGCACAGAGACCGCGCGCTCGAGAGACGGCGAGTTCAGGGAGATACCGAGGCAGTGGGAGAGACAAGCGCCAATCCGGGCGCAGAGCGGGAGGGCTGTGCGGGCGCCGGAGCGTGGCGGGAGGTGCGCTGCGCGCGCTGCCCCCCTCGGCCCGCTGCGGGGGAGCGAGCGGGACAAAGCCCTGGATGGGGTCCGAGCGTGTGGGGAGGGGGTCAGGGGGGACTGGCGGAGGTGGGAGGAGGCGCGCGGGCCGAGGGGCCCCCCTGCGGCAGTGAAAAGGGCGGGGGCCGTGGGCTCGCCAGGCGCGCGCCGCGGGAGCGGCCTGAGGGCGCCGCGGGAGGGTCGAGGAGACCCCGCTGCGGGGGTCTGAGCGCCGCGATGGCGCAAGTCGCGGTTTCTCGGGCTGCGGCTCGTGAAGCCGACGGCAGCCGGGGCGCGAGCGCGCCCGCGGGAACTTGGAGACCCCTACTTGCTGCCGCGGCGCAGGTGGAGCCCCTCCCCTCGCCTGTTGCTCTGTTCCGGCGCCTCGGAGCCCGCAGTTGATGCCTGAAGCCTAGTGTGGAGCTACTGCCGTGCTCGACACGGTGTGCGGTGCGCACGCGGCGCCTCCAGTCGTCTGATCCGGTTCAATGCTCAGAGACTCGGGTGTGATAGATAGGCTTGTTCCCGTTGTCAGACGGGGAAACTGAGGCTGGGAGAAAGCACAACACTCTGAGCGTGCTGGATCGGACTGGTTGCCATCCCCCTCCCGGCAGACCAATCCACTGAGATGTTTTCGACACTTATTAAATCCTTTTGGTGCGAGCGTGCGTGTCTTTTCTTTTTCTCTTTCCATAGCTCTACCTATTGACCGTCCAAACACCTTTGAGAAGTGGTTTCTGATTCTGCGAGGACAGCAGAGGGGTGAGGGGCTTTCTTACTTTTCTTAGGAACTAAATGGGCTGCTGACCCCCCCATATTGTGTCCCTAGCTACCGGAGGCTGGGCGGTGCCCTCTGCTGCTGGGGGTCCACCGCCCCAACCCCCCTAGGGGATGATTTCAGGAAATGGCGCACTAGCTACAGACACGCAGCGGTCCTAGCTGATCTGCCTAAGCCTTCCCGCTGCACCCACTCCAGATCGATCGCCTAGAAGAAACTGCCCTCGTTGTTCCGAGGCTGTCCCCTCCTGGCAGGGCTCAAGGCAGGGACCTTGAGCTCCGTCGGGGTAGTTTGAGTGGAGCTGAGTCCTTGCGCCACCCCGCTGCGGGGTTTTTTTTTTTTTTTTTTTTTTTGCCGCTCCCCGGGGAGGGGCGCTGTGGGTCTGGAGGGGTGGGGTTGGCGGCGGGCGGTTGCTTAGAAGTGTGGGTGCCACAGCCCCTGCAGTTCCTCCATATTTAAGCGCTGCGGAGCGTTGACGTCTCTCATTCTTTCTCTCCCTGGCTTCCCAGTCGTATCACTGAAGACATTTGGCATTCGTCTGGAAGAGGTGCTGGTGAACGAGCTTACCCGCCGCAAGCATCTTGAACTAACAGCCGCGATGCAGATTGAAGATTCCACCGGTCAGGCTGCGGGCCGTCGTCGGGGAAATGTGGTGCAAAGGATGTTTGGCCGCATCAGGCGCTTTTTCAGTCGCAGGCGGGATGAGCCCTCCTTGCCCCGGGAGTTTACTCGCCGTGGGCGTCGAGTGAGTTAAAGGTTCAGGCCGTGGTTCAGGCGGTGGCCCTAAGGCATCCAGAGATGCGGGGTGAGGGAGGGGGGCGGCAGGAAGATCAAGTCCTGTGTCCTCGGAGGAAGGCGGGAGATGAACGGAACATGTTGGAGGGGTGCAGTTTGCTTGCCACGGAGAGACTGCCTCTTGCTAGGAATGTAACGCAATCCTCCGGGAGGTCTGAAGGGACCCTCATGCCCCCCACCCTCATTTTTAAGATAGTCTGGGTTTCTCCACAGGGTGCAGTCTCTGTGGACAGCCTGGCTGAACTGGAGGACGGGGCTCTGCTGCTGCAGACCCTGCAACTTTCCAAGATTTCCTTTCCAATTGGCCAGCGACTTCTAGGATCCAAAAGGAAGATGAGCCTCAATCCGATTGCTAAACAAATCCCCCAGGTTGTTGAGGCTTGCTGCAGCTTCATTGAAAAACATGGTAAGGGGACCTGGAAATGATGTGTAAATCAAGGTAGGCAATTAAAGGGAAAGAATGGTGTTCTAGAAAAGGGGAGAGAATAGAGGTCATGTGGTTAAGGATGGGAACATTCCCCTGCCCCCAGTTGGTGTTGGGATTCAGCTGGGGAAAGGGGAAATGGGGTGGGGAAGGGGACCAGAGATACTTAGCATCCCTTGGTCTTTTCTTTCAGGCTTAAGCACGGTGGGGATTTTCACCCTGGAATACTCAGAGGAGAGAGTGCGTGAGGTAAATTGGTTATGTTTATACTTATGTTCCCTGACTGAGGGAAAGCAGGTGGGGGTGTGTGTGGGGTTCTTCCCTCCCCCCCCCCCACAGACCTGGGGGAGTTTCATGCTTGGGGTGTGTGTTGGGAGCCAATGAAAGTCTTCTTTCTAGCCCCCCCCAGGCACACCATATTGCCAGCTACTTCCACTGAAGCTTGAGGCAGGAGGTGGCCTGTAGTGGGCAGGTCAGAGGATCCATGTATTCTCTCCCTTTTTCCTAGCTCCGTGAAGAATTTGATCAAGGGCTCGACGTCGTGTTGGATGACACTCAGAACGTACATGATGTGGCTGCACTCCTCAAGGAGTTTTTCCGTGACATGAAGGACTCTCTGCTGCCAGATGATCTGTATATGTCCTTCCTTCTGACAGCAAGTAAGTCTTCTGCTTTCCCTTTTCAGGCAAGAAAAGTAAGTAATATGAGGGTGTGGGGGTCTCGGGACAGAGCTCTGGCTGCAGGACCCCAAAGAACTAAAACAGAATAAACACCAGAAGATGAAAACACCTATCCAGATTGCTTTTCTTGCATCTCTTAATATTCCATTGTAAGTCTATTGTTTGGAAATTTCTCTAGAGCTTCTTGAAGCTTTGTGTGCCTCTCAGGGCAAAGAAGAACCTAGGTTCTATAGAAGGGGTCTGATTTTGATGGGATCACCTTCTTGCTTTTAGGGTTCTTGAGCTCAAGTACTTTGGGAATGAGCAAAGACAAGATGCCTGGATTCTTTCTCCATAGCTTTCCTTAGTTTTCAAGCATCATCACACTCTCTTGATACCAGGTTGCTGCCAAGGTTAGACCCCTGAGCCAGCCCTTGTTTTCCTTCTTCTAGCTCTAAAGCCACAGGATCAGCTTTCTGCCCTGCAACTGCTGGTTTATCTGATGCCACCTTGCCATAGTGACACCCTGGAGCGTCTGCTGAAGGCCCTGCATAAAATCACTGAGAATTGCGAGGACTCCATTGGCATTGATGGACAATTGGTAAAAACAAAACAAAACAAACAACAACAAAAAACGGCTCTGGAAAAGAGTTATGAGAGTAGTAGGGGACATGTGTGGGAGTATATGAGAGACAGAGACATACAGTAGGAGAGGGAAACAAGAACAATAAGAGACATTTATAATTTTATCATTTCCATCAGCACCTCAGAGTTGGGCACTTTCTGTTTTCCTTTTCATAGGTTTCAGGCAACCGTATGACTTCTACCAATTTGGCTCTGGTGTTTGGATCTGCTCTGCTGAAGAAGGGAAGATTTGCCAAGAGGGAGTCCAGGAAGACAAGACTGGGGATTGACCACTATGTTGCTTCTGTCAATGTGGTCCGTGCCATGATTGATAACTGGGATGTCCTCTTCCAGGTAAATGGAACCTCTGGACAAACTTACTTCACAGCTTTCTCTCTCCTATTCACAAGGCAAGGGAGAGATGTACATGCATCCCTGATGGTAGCCAAAGCAAGCAGCCACCAAATTTTCCAGAAATTCCTCCTGCATTAGATGGTTATGGTGCCTTCAGTCCTAGGTACCTGATAGAGATGAGTCTAAATTTAAAATGTCATATAATAAAGGCTAACATTGCTCATTTTACCCTCAGGTGCCTCCCCATATTCAGAAGCAGGTTGCTAAGCGCGTGTGGAAATCCAGTCCTGAAGCCTTGGATTTTATCAGACGCAGGAATTTGAGGAAGATCCAGTGAGTGTTTTGTTGGTTTGTTTAAGCTTAGCCTGAAGAGCATTGCCTGTGGGAGTTCTAATCCCAGACCACCGTCGTGTTAGACAATCTAAGTATAGAAAACTGACTTACTTTTTAAAATTCATTCCCATCCAGGAGTGCACGCATAAAGATGGAAGAGGATGCTTTACTATCTGATCCAGTGGAAAATTCTGCTGAAGTCCGGGCTGCTGTCCTTGCTCAGAGCAAGCCCTTTGATGAAGGTCAGTTCCCTGCTGGAGGTCAGGCCCTTGGTGAAGGTCAGGCCCTTGCTGAAGGTCAGTCCCTTGGTGAAGGTCAGGCCCTTCCTGAAGGCCAGTTCCTTGCTGAAGATCAGCTCCTTGGGGAAGATGAGTCCTCTGAGGAAGATGTGTCAGTCCATGAAGAGCTAGTATTTGAGTATCTCAATCAAGGAATAGTCTTTGGGGAAGTTCAAGGTCTCAAGATCCCAAATGATCTTGAGATTCAAGGCCCACATCTTGAAGGCATCCCAGAGCTTGATGAAGAAGATGATGATGACAATGACGATGATGACGACGACGATGATGATGATGATGATACCCTGAATTTTGATGATCTTCCTCCCCTTGAAGATATTCTAGACCCTGATGATGAAGTTCCTGAACTCATTGAAATCCCTGACTTTGAAGAAATACCATATTTTGATATGGTCCCAGACCCCGAAGGAGCCCTAGATATGCAAGAAATCCCAAATCTTGGAGAAAACCCAAACTCTGCCCTTGAAGAAGGACCAAATTTTGAAGATAACCAAAATCTTGACCTCGCACAAATTCCTTATATCCATGTAATCCCAAACAACGAAGTCCCAGACACTGATGTAATCACAGACCACACAGATGCTTCAGGTAATGATGAAAACCCAGACTCTGAAGAAGATCCCAATCTTGAAGAGGTCCCAGATCTTGACGAAATCCCAAATGATGAATCCTCACATGCTGAAGAAATTCCAGACCATGAAGAAACTCCAGAGCTCAATGGGATTTCAGATTCTGATGAAAACCTTGATTTTGAAGAAGTCCCAGCTCTTCACATGGTACCAAGCCCTGAAGAAGCCCCTGGGGGTCATGAAATCCTAAATCACAAAGAATCCCTGGAGAATAATGGACTCTCAGACTCTGAAGAAGATCCCCACCTTGAAGAGGTGCCAACTTTTGATGGAGTTCCAAATAATGAAGAAACCTCAGTTACTGAAGAAATTCCACATCGGGAAGAAACTCCAGAAGACTCCAACTCTGAAGAAGTCCCAGCTCTCCATGTGGTAACAAGCCCTGAAGATGTGTCTGATTTTGATGAAATTCAAGACCAAGAAGAATCTTCAGATGTGAGTGAGGTCCCAAACAGTGAAGAAGCCTCAGATGCTGAAGAAATCTCAGAACGCAAAGAAGCCTCTGATGTCAGTGGAATCCCAAGCTCTAAAGAAAGCCTCAATCTTGAAAAAGACTTAGTTCTTACTGTGGTTCTAGAACCTGAGGATGCTCAAGTTCACAACAAAATTTCCATTTCTCAGAAAGACAAAGCCAACACCTTTGAAGAGGATGAAGTTAGCAATGTGGTTCCAGAACCTGAACAAATGTCCATTCTCAGCACAGTTCCAGACCCTCAGCCAGACCTGGCCGTCAGTCTTGCAGAAATCATGAATGTGGAAGCTGTCCCAATGCCTAATGATCGTGGATCCAAACAATTTTGGAGTCCAAAGGCAATCCATAAGGAAGATGCAGATGTTACATTTCCTGTAGATACAACCCTCCTTAAAAATAAGTCTTGGCCTGGCCAAGTCATGAACCACACGTCCTCCCCAGAGTTATTGATGACTGACACCTGTTTTCTCCCCTCCATGAAGTGCTGTAAACTTCCAGCTCCAACTATGTTACTCATTTGCTTAGTGAAATTAGTCAGGTTGCTTATAGGGTGGTGGTGGTTGTTAGGAGGGCACCCTCTTCCTCGCCTTCCTGGTGGTGGTGTACGTTTGCTCTGAGCACAGGGTATCTGTCTCACTCTTTCTGTTCTTTAACTCAGCCCTACCCCCAACACCTTCCACAGTGGGCCTAGATTTAGAGATCTATATTCTACTGTTAGGCTGCAGTTTCCCTAACATGTCTAATGGGGATACTCATTCCTATCCTAACTTCTTGCCTTGTATTGTATTTGAAGGGCTAAATTAGGTCTTAGTCCCTTGGGTGCTGTGCAAAATATAAAGTCTAGAAACATAAGGAGTTAACATTGTTACTATTTTCCAGGTTCCTCTGAGGAGCCAGCTGTGCCTCCCGGCACTGCCCGTTCCCATGACGATGAGGAAGGAGCGGGTAACCCCCCCATTCCAGAGCAAGACCGCCCATTGCTCCGTGTGCCCCGGGAAAAGGAGGCCAAAACTGGCATCGGCTACTTCTTTCCTTAGATGTTTTTCCTTCTATAAGGTGCCGGACAGGGGAAAAGGGTGGGGGAAGACCTGGGATGTCACAGGAAACATTGAGGAGAATGTTGAAGGTAAAGATCTGAGGGTAAGAAGGATTTTCACCTGATGCTCGGGTCAGGCTGAGAATTCCAAACACACTGCCAGCCCCTTCACTGGGGATGTTTGGTCCCTTTAGCCAGCAAAAGCAGAGATGTTTCCGTGTCATGCCCAGGCTCCCTGGTGCTACCTTGCCTTTCTCTTTTACCCCTGATCTTGGCTTTTCCACAGTGCAGCCCTTCCTTTAATTGATGTGACATTTGTGGTAAATACCTTCTCCCAGAGAAGCTCACAAATCTCGAGGTGCTTTCCCTCCCCCCAAAAGGGAATTGCATGTTTTTCCTGACTTTCCTTCCCTCCTCCCGAGAGCTCAATTGGAAAGGCCCTCAAGAGGCATGCTAGGATGTAGGTCAGCCTACTGATAGCTGACAAAAAAATTAATGCTAGACCATGTCACACCAACTCATAGCCATGTCCCCGCAGCAACTCCACCACCTCAGGATTTCCTCCCCCTAAATTATTTAGACCAATGGTTCATCCAACAGCCACTCCCAAAATTCTGTGCAGTTTGGCTCAGGTCATGCTAACAGGGAAACCTTAAGTGTAAGCCTAACTAGCCTTCTGGGATCAAAAGTTAGAGGAAAAATTTGATTTTATTACCTAGATCTGTTTTACAGACAACTGGAGTTAACATCCTGTTGTCAGCAAAACAACTAGTTAGGTAGAAACACATAGTTCCAAGTAGCTAAAGTCACCTGATTATAAATGTTCTTAACTATCGTCTCTGTAGTTCCTCTATGCAGGACGGTACAAATTTGCGGGACATGCTCTGGTAACACACAGATATGGGCTATGTACGACATCCAAAATTATAGCTGATATTGATGGGTAACAGCTGCTAAGGTCCATAGAATGAAGAATGTATTGTATTGAGGGATAGAAATTGATCACACAATGGGTAACAACCGCAGAGCTCGAAGATTTGTGATTGTTAAAACTTCTCTGGCATTTAATCATTAATAAACATCTGTATTGTGACAGCAGCATATTCATGGCTTACTGTGTGTGTGTCTTTTTTTTAATTTGAAAATTGTGTTGGTGAGTTGGGAAGCTCTGATTGGAGCTGAAAAGGGAAGAGAGGTATGAAGAGGAATAAAGGAGAGGGCTGACATGGAATAATGGGATGGAGAGGAATGGAATAAAGCAAAGGGGGAGATGTGGAATAAAGGGGAGGGGTAATGAGGACTAGCTGGGTGAGATGACATGGAATAAAGGGGAGGGGTGATGGATAAAGGTGAAAGACGATGTGGAATAAAGGGATGGAGGTGATAAGGACAAGAGGGGAGGGGTGACGGGGAATCAAGAAGTAAAATGGAAGACAGGAAAAGAGTTGTGGTCGAATAAAGAGAATGGAAAAGTTAAAGTAGAATAAGTAGATAAGAGGGAGGGGTGATGGGAATAAAGGGGCAGAGGTGATGGGGTATGAAGGGAAAGGGTATGTGGGATAAAGGAGAGGGCACGAGGTGGGATAAAGGGGTGGATGTGATAAGTACAAAAGGTGTTATGGTGAATAAAAAGCCAGGGTGATGGGGAATAAAGAAGCAGTGATGGGGAATAAAGGGGAGAGGTAGGTGACATGGAACAAAAGGGAGGGGGATATGGGATGAAAGGGAGGTGTAAAGGGGGTGTAAAGGGGAGGAAGTGATGCGATATGAAAGGGAAGGGTGTTGTGAGATAAAGGGATGGAGGTGATGGGGACAAACGGGGGTTATGGGGAATAAAGAGGGAAATAAAGAGGCAGAGGTGGTGGAGAATAAAGGGGAGAGGGAATATGGGTGGAGAGGAAGAGGGCGACAGGGTGTGACAGGGTGTTGTTGAATAAAGGGAATGGAAGAGTTAAAGTAGAATAAATGGGATAAAAGGGAGGGTATAGGGAATCAAGGGGCTAAGGTAATAGGTTATGCAGGGGAAGGGTGTTAAGGGATAAAGGGGAAGGGTGATGTGGGATAAAAGGGTGGATGTGATGAGGACAAAAGGGGGGTTATGAAGAATAAAAAGAAGGGGCGATGAGAATCAAAAGCTGGAGACGATGGGCAGGTGACATGGAATAAAGGGGAGGGACATGGGATAAAAGGAGGGACGGGTGATGGGGAATAAAAGGGAGGGGAAACGTGGGATAAAGAGAAAGCGGGGGTAAAATGGAGTAAAATGGAAGACAGGGGAAGGAGTGTAGTTGAAAAGCTAAAGTAGAATAAATGGTTAAGGAAGAATGAAGGAGAAGTAGGGGGGAAATGAAGCTTGAGAGGAGGACCTCTAAAGGGGGAAAGGAGAGGAATAAAGACTGCTAGATGTTCTCCACTGAGAAATTCCCCTTGCTCTTGTGAAAAATGAAAACCTGAAAACATCTGGAAATCTGTGATTTTTAGGGGTAAGAGAAGAACATGTAGCTGTTTGATTGATGGAACCTCCAACCTTTTTTGAAAACTTAAGGCTTCATGACATGCTTGGAAAATTCCCATATCTGGGACAGGGCCCCAGAAAGTGAAGTGTTGTGTATTTTTATTTTTGTACACTTCGCTTTAGGATATGTCCTGTGTAGAGTTCTACAGAGAGCAGAAATGTCATATTGGCTCCCTCCCATAATAATTATAATCATTATGATGATAGTTGACACATATTGAGTTCTTCTGAAGTGTCTGCCACTGGGTTTGAAGTTTTACATGCTTCATTTTATTTAATATTCACTGCTCTATGAGGTAAATGCTACTGTATTCCTCATTTTTGTCTTGAAGAAAATGAGATACAGAGAGGCTGATAATCTGCCCAAATGACACATCTGGTTAGTGGAAAACAACCAGTGTCCAAAGCTGGAGTGTTTAACCATTAGATTGTGTTGGGGCATCTATTTTAGAATTCTTCCTCTGACAAGAAGTTGCACAGTGATATCTTTGGGCAGTTTTTTGGATGGGATTTGCACTTCAAGAAGCAAGTTTCATGTTCTTTCCTCCAAGGTCCTTCTCTCTAGATAGGACAAGATGCTAGACAATAACTGCTATGTCAGGTGGATCCTACATTTCTATCTAGGGCCCATAGATATTAAAGCCTGTGGGAGATACAGAACTCATGAATTTCAACTCTTTTGTTATATAAATGATCACACAAGGTCTTCTATTGAGAAACAACTTGCTTGAGGTCAGAGATCTGGATTAATATTCAGATAAACATCCTGACTGCCAGACCCAGAATTTTATGGGTCTATATAGTAAAATGTGTCCCCAGAAGAGTTTGCCTGTTCTGTCCCCACTCAGCTTAAAAACCAACACACAAGCCAGCTAATAAGCAGGAAAATAGATTGTTTCAAAACATTCCCTTTTACTGCTTGGCCTTCCCTGAAACCAGGTTTTTTCCTAATCTTATTGTTTTCCTTACTTTCTTCCCCGGTGCTGATTGCTAACCAGAGGGTATGAGCTGAGAGTGGTGAGTAGATGTGGGTATTATCTCCACTCTTCCCCATACTCTCAGGGCAATTTTAATAAGCTTCTTCAACACTCCAAGTCCTGTCCTCATCCTAGGTAGACCTCATCAATAACCACATGGAAGACGGATCCCACACACTCTGACTTCACTACCCTGCCCTTTCACTTCTTAGCACTTCAACCACCCCCAGCCACTTGGCATCACTGGGGATAACTGGACTTCTGAAGACTCAAGTTCAATATCCCACTGTGACTCGAATTTCCTAACAGTGGCTGGGGTCCTGTGTCATTTGTTATTTGGCCTCATTCAGGTGCTCAATACCATAAGCCACATGTCAAGGCATATTGATATAGAACTGACCACATCTTCAACCCCTTGCCCTCCAAATACCACATCTGTGTTAGTCTCAACTTTGAGGTCCTCTGAAAATCTGATCTCTTCAATCTCATAATGACCACTGTGGTGCATCTAATAGAATTTCCAACATGAGCTGGTTCCTCGGGCCACTCAGCAATCTTTTCATATGCCCCAGGTCATCTCCTTCTCTAATTCTTTTCTCATTCATATTCCATTTCTACATTATTCCCATTAAATAACAGCCCTTTTGACTCTAACTCACCTCAAATACATCCTCTCTTCCGCCTTTTTTTCTGGTTTTCTTTCCTCTTCTTTTCTTGTTTCTTTAGGTAGGAACTTACATTACTGTTTTTCTGTTTTCTAATGTAAACATTTGGTACTTTCACAGTGTACCACAAGTTTTGATATGTCATATTTTCATTCTGTTCAATGTATTTTTTATTTCCCTTGAGACTTTCTTTCTCCTTGACTCATGGATTATTTAGAAGGTTAGTTTCATTTCCAAGGGTTTTAAAAGTTTTCTCTTATCTTTCTGCTATTGATTTGTAGTGCTGTCTGGCTGACCTGTTGTAGGTGGGAATTCCTTTTGATCTAGAGGAAGAATGAGCCTTCCTAGGTTACCTTCTGTTGCTAAAATGAAGCTGGCATTCAGGAATTGGCAGGTCTGGGTTACCTCTTTCTGTTGGGTGAGAAGACATAGGATGTCTTGATACTGTCCTGTTTCTCCAGTCCTGGGATCCCAAACCAGTACAGTACACCTTCCTCCTTCATCTTTCAGAATTCTCCTTCCGTTTGCTCTGAAGTTATTTCCAGGGTTTATAGTTGTACTTAGTAGGAAGGAGCTTGGGCAAAAAGGTCCATGTGATCTTGTCCTGAGTGGAAGTCTCCTGGCTATTTTTTTAAAAAATGTTTTTAGATATAATTTCCATATTATACAATCTATAATTTAGAGTTTATAATTCACTATGTTAAGTGTAGTCACAGAGCTGTGCAGCCGTTGCCATAATTTATTTAGTCTTATTTTCAACACTCCAAAAAGGCAACTACATACCAATTGACAGTCACTCTCTATCCTCCCCCTCTCCAACCCTAGGCAAACATTAAATTACTTTCTATCTCTGCATACTTTTCCTATTCTGGCCATTTCATGTAAATGGAATCATAGAATGTGTGATATGTTGCTTCTTTCATGTAGCATTATCATTTTCCAGTTTCATCCATATGATAGCAGGCATCAGAACTTCATTCCTTTTTAATACCAAATAACATTTTATTATATGGATGTACCATATTTAATTTGCACATACCTACTAAATAACATTTTTCATATTTTGCCCCATCTTTTGATCATGTTTCTGTCCAAATATTCTCCTTATTTTTGACTGAGTTTTTTTTTTAATTTTTTATTTTTTATAAACATATATTTTTATCCCCAGGGGTACAGGTCTGTGTATCACCAGGTTTACACACTTCACAGCACTCACCAAAGCACATACCCTCCCCAAAGTCCATAATCCCATCCCCTTCTCCCAAACCCCCTCCCCCCAGCAAACCTCAGTTTGTTTTGTGAGATTAAGAGTCACTTATGGTTTGTCTCCCTCCCAATCCCATCTTGTTTCATTTATTCTTCTCGTACCCACTTAAGCCCCCATGTTGCATCACCACTTCCTCATATCAGGGAGATCATATGATAGTTGTCTTTCTCTGCTTGACTTATTTCACTAAGCATGATATGCTCTAGTTCCATCCATGTTGTCGCAAATGGCAAGATTTTTGACTGAGTTTTTTGATAGAGATATGAAAATTCTTTATTCATTCTGGATTATTTTTTTTCAGTCTGTGACTTATCTTTCAATCTCTTAACAGAATCTTTCAAAGAGCAGAAGTTTTTTATTTTAATGAAGTTCTGATCATCATGTTAAAAAATTTTAAGATCTTACTATTGGTGTCATTTGTAAGAATGTTTTCCTATCTTCAAATCATTATGCATTTCTTCCAAAGCCTACACTGTAATGACAGATGAGGAGCCTAGGGCACAAAATATTTGATATAGGAGGATCTCACTTGAAAATTGTGCAAATCCCAGAGAGTGAGAAGATCCTTCAGTTTTACACCCTAGGCCCCCTACTGTTTTCTGGTATGTTTATTCCATTAAGTTTTATAGTTTTATTAATCCAATCATCAGTTGAAAGCCACATGGGTTGTTTCCCCTTTATCTTATCATAAATAAGGCTGGTATGAAATGTATGTACAAATTTTTGTGTGAAGATATGGTTTTATTTCTCTTAGGTATTATACCTAGGAAGGGAGTTTCTGGGTCATATAGCAACTCTATTTTTAACATTTTTGAGAAACTGTCAAACATTTTTTTCAGACATGGCAAACATTTATTTTAATGTGTAATTTCTCAGTTCTGAACCTATAGCTAATATTCTAAGTAGAATTTATTATGCTAAGTGAAATAAGTCAAGCAGAGAAAGACAATTATCATATGGTTTCACTCATATGTGGATCAATTTTTTTTTAAAGTGACTGCACCATTTTATATTCCTACACGTGATGCACGAGATTTTCAATTTCTTTACATCCTTGCCAGCCATTTTTATTTGATTTTTATTATGTCTTTTTGATTACAGCCCTCCTATTGGGGTGAATCATTTCTCATTGTGGTTTTGATTTGTATTTCTCCAGTCTAGTGATGCTAATTAGTGTAATATATCATATTAAGAAAATAAAAATAAAAGTTATGTTTTTAGTTTTTATTTTTCTGTCCACAATATATTTTGAGTTGATTTTGTATGTAGTGTGAGGTATGGATTGAAGTTCAATTTTTTGTCTTCCACATGTATTCACATTTTCCAGAACCATTTATTGAAATGACTACAATAATAATTTTACATTCTTTTTGTGTATTTTTCTGCTTTTTTCCCCTATGTCTGATGGTTCTGTTTGTTTTCTTTTATGTCAGTATCATCTCTCTTGATTGCTGTAGAATTTCCCCCCAGCTTTATTGAGATATAGCTGACTTATAACACTGTGTAAGTTTCAGGAGTGCAATGTGGTAATTTGATACATACATAATGCAAAGTATTTACTGCAACAAGGTTAGTTAACACATCCTTAACACCACATAATTACCATTTCGTTGTTGTGTGGTGGTGGTTGTGGTGGTGAGAATATTGAAGCTCTACTCTCATAGCAACTGCCAAGTATACAACAGAGTATTATAAACTGTATAAACTGTTTGCATCATGCTGTACAATAGATCCCTGGAACTTAATCATTTTATAATTGGAAGTTTGTGCCCTTTGATCAGTGCCTCCCTATTTTCCACCCCTCAGCTCCTGCAACCATGATTCTAATCTGTTTCTATGAGTTTGATGTTGTATGAATGAGATCATACAATATTTGTCTTTCTCTGTTTGACTTACTTTACCTAGCATAATGCCCTCAGGGTGCATCTGTGTTGTTGCAAATGGCAGGATTTCCTACTTTTCTTATGGCTGAATTTTTATACATATATATTTATATATTATATATTTAATATATAATTATATATTATATATAATATACTTACATACACATATATAGAAAATAAACATTATTATATATAATGTATAATTTAATATATATTTTTAGTTTTATATGTATTATAGATATAGTTTTAGTTTTCAGTAGCCTTGCCTTTCTGTCAGATTTATCTGTAAACATTTCACATTTAGAACATTTTATCTCCCCCCTAAAAGAAAACTTATACACATTTACAGACACTCCCCTTTTCTCCTTAGCCCTCAGCCCTTAGGCAGCTCCTAACCTAAGCTCTATCTCTATAAATTTACCCATTGCAGTCATTTTCTATATAGGGAACCTCACAATATGTGTCCTTTGTGACTGCATTGTTTTACTTCACATAATGTTTTCAAAGTTGACCAATATTGGATTATATATAAGCACTAGATTCACTTTTTATGGGCAGTAAGTATTCTATATCATGGACATATTGCACTTTATTTATCCCTTCAATAGCTTATGGGCATTTGAGTTGTTACCACTTTAGACTGCTGTGAGTAATGCTACTATGAACACTTTAGTGCAATTTTTTGTGTGGACACATATTTTTATTTCTCTAGGGTCAATACATAGGAGAGGAATCTAGGGGTCAAGTAGAAACTCTATTTTTAATACTTTGAGGAAATGTCACACTGTTCTCCAAAGTAGCTGCAGCATTTTCTCATCCCACCAGCAATGTACAAGGTTTCCAATTTCTTCATATTCTTGCCAATATTGTAATTTCTTTTTTTTTTAAATTATAATCATCTTGGTAGGTGTGAAATGACATTTCATTGTGCTTTTGACTTACATTTCCTTAATGACTCACAATACTGAACATCATTTCATGTGTTTGCCATTTACGTATATTCTTTAAAGAAATGTCTTTTTAAAGCCTGCCTATTTATATATAAATATATTTTTTGTTTCTAGTTTTTATTTAAAGTCTACCTAGTCAGGAGCACTTGGGTGGCTCAGCTGTTTGAGCAACTTCTTTCCGCTCAGATCATATTCCTGGAGTCCCAGGATGGAGTCTCATATATGGCTCCCTGCTCAGTGGGGAGTATGTTTCTGCCTATTTATATATAAATATATTTTTGTCTCAAGTTCTTATTTAAAGTCTACCTAGTCAGGAGCACCGGGGGGCTCAGCTGTTTAAGCAACTTCTTACTCTCAGGTCATAATCCTGGAGGATTATGACCTGAGAGTAAGCCAGTCTCATGTCTGGCTCCCTGCTCAGTGGGGAGTATGTTTCTCCTTCTGACCAACCCCTTCTTGTGTTTTCTTTCACTCATTCTCTCTCTCAAGTAAAAATAAATAAATAAATAAATAAATAAATAAATAAGTAAATAAATTCTAACTAGTCAACATACAGTGCAATATTATTTTCAGGAGTACAATTTAGGGCTTCATCATTTACATAAAACATCCAATACTTGTCACAGCAAATGTCCGCCTTAATACCCATCATCCCCCCCCCCCCCCCCGCTGCAACCCTCAGTTTGTTCTCTCTACCTAAGAGTCTATTTTATGATTTGCTTCTCTCTCTGTTTTCCTTTTCTCTATGTTCATCTGTTTTGTTTCTTAAATGCCACATATCAGTGAAATCATATGGTATTTGTCTTTCTCCGATTGACTTATTGCATTCAGCATAATACACACTCTAGCTCCATCCATGTTGTTGAAAATGGCAAGATTTCATTCAAATGGTGCTGGGAAAACTGGACAGCAACATACAGAAGAATGAAACTGGACGACTTTTTTACACTACACACAAAAATAAATTCAAAATGAATAAAAAAAAACCTCCTAAATATGAGACAGGAAGCTATACAAATCCTTGAGATCACTGGCAGCAACCTCTTTGGCCTCAACTGTAGCAACTTCTTACTAGACATGTTGCCAGAGGCAAGGGAAATACAAACAAAAATAAACTATTGGGACCTCATTAAGGTAAAAAAGCTTCTGCCCAGAGAAGGAAACAACAAAACTAAAAGGCAACCTTCAGAATAGGAGAAAATATTTGTAAATTACATACTTGGTAAAGGGTTAGTACCCAAAATCTATAAAGAACTTATCAACCTCAACACCCAATAAACAAATAATCCAGTTAAAAAGATGGGTAGAAGATATAGACATTTTTTTCAAGGAAGATATCCAGAGAGCCAACAGACCATGAAAAGATGCTCAACATCACTCATCATCTGGAAGATATAAATGAAAACTACAATGAGATACTTTGCACCTGTAAGAATGGCTAAATTTAACAACATAGAAAACAACAGATGTTGGCAAAGACGGAGAGAAAGGGGAGATCTCCTGCACTGTTAGTGGGAATGCAAGCTGATGCAGCCACTGTGGAGAACAGTATGGAAGTTCCTTAAAAATTAAAAATAGGCGCGCCTGGGTAGCTTGGTAGTTAAGCATCTGCTTTTGGCTCAGAGGCCCACATTCAGCTCCCTGCTCAGTGGGAAGCCTGCTTCTTCCTCTCCCACTCCCCCGCTTGTGTTCTCTCTCTGTCAAATAAATTAAAAAAAAAACTTTAAAAAATCATAAATTGAACTACCCTAAGAACCAGCAATTGCACTATTAAGTTTACACAAAGGAAACAAAAAGTACTAGTTCAAAGGGGCACATGCATCCCCATGTTTATAGTAGCATTATCTACAACAGCCCAAATGTATACGCTGTTATATACATATGCAATGGAATATTTTTATATTTTATTTTCTTTTTTATTATTGAGATGTAAGTATTCTTTTTTGAGATATAAATATTCTTTTTAAATAGTAGATATATGTATCTTATAAAAAATATATGTTTCATGTGTTTTTTCCCAACCTATGGGTTATCTTCTCACTTTTATGATAATGTACTTAACTCTACAAAAGTTTTTAGTTTTGATGAAGTCTATTCATTTTATCTTTTATCACCTGTACTTTATTTTCATATTATTATTTTTTTACAATATAGAAAACGACACTTACTAAGTACTCATTCCTGTTCCAGGAACTCTGCTATGTACTTTGTATATATGGTCTCATTTAATTTTTTAAAAACCATCATTAATTAAAAAAATACATTCTACAAATGAAGGACCAAGATTCAGGAAGATAACTAATTTACTCAAAATCATAAGGTTAGCAAGTGATTAAACTGGAATTCAAAATCAGTAGATATTCAGTTTAATTTCTGCTGAACCCGTCTAAGTATTTTAGAAGGCCTCTTATTTTAAAAAAATAACCCTTGCTGATGGGGATTAAGAATACACTTATCATAATAAGCACTGAGTAATGTATAGAATTGTTGAGTCACTATATTGTACACCTGAAACTAACATGACATTGTATGTTAACTACACTGGAATGAAAATTTAAAAATAAATTTTAAAAAACAGAAATAAGAAACCACCTGTTAACACCGAAATAATAAGAACTAAATCCTACATTTTCTTCTAATAGCTTTGTAGTTTTAACTTATGTTTATGTATGTGATCTATTTGAGTTAATTTTGATGTATGGTGTGCGGTGGTAGTCTAATTTCATTTTTTTGTATATAGATATTTGGTTGTCTCAGTAGCATTTGCTGAAGAGACTATTCTAGGCCTGTTACTTAGTCTTGGAATCCTCATCAAAATCAGTGGACCACATGTGCAGAGTTATTTCCTGAATTTCAATTCTTTTCCATTGATCTATGTGTCTTTTTGAGAAACATACTTTTTTTTAAGATTATTTATTTTTTTTTAAATTTTTTATTTTTTATAAACATATATTTTTATCCCCAGGGGTACAGGTCTGTGAATCACCAGGTTTACACACTTCACAGCACTCACCAAAGCGCATGAGAATGATACTCTTAATCAGTGTAACTTCGTAGTATGTTTTGAAAATGGGAATTGTCCAACTTTGTTCTACCTTGTCAAAATTGTTTTGGCTGCATTGAATACCTTGTGTTGCCATTTAAATTTTATGATGAGATTGTAAAATTCTAAAAAGCAGTCAGTTGAATTTTGATGGGGATTGTGTTGAACTTGTATATCGATAACATGTTATGTATTCCTACCCATGAATATGGAACGTCTTTCCATTTATTTAGATCTCTTTTAATTTCTTTCAGCAATGTTTTCTAGTTTACAAAGCATGTATCTTGTATGTTTTTTGTTAAAATTTATTCCTATGTATTTTCTTACTTTTGGTACCATTGTGGATGGAGCTGATTCCTTTTATTTTTTTTATTTTTAAATTAACATATAATGTATTATTAGCCCCAGGGGTACAGGTCTGTGAATCGCCAGGTTTACACACTTCACAGCACTCACCATAGCACATACCTTCCTCAATGTCCATAACCCAACCACCTCTTCCCTACCCCCTTCCCCCGGCCCCCCAGGCAATCCTCAGTTTGTTTTGTGAGGTTAGGAGTCTCTTACAGTTTGTCTCCTTCCCGATCCCATCTTGTTTCACTTATGGAACTGATTTCTTAATTTAATTTTCAGATTTTTCATAATTTGTGTGTACAAATACAACTGAAATTTGTATCATCATCTTTTTCTGACATCCAATTTGTTTATTTCAAGAGTTTTCATGTGTTTTGTAGGATATTCTATATATAATATTCTATAATCTACAACTATATATAGCTTTACTTCCTACTTTCCAATCTAGATGAATTTGATTTTATTTTCTTGTCTAATTGTCCTAGATTGTGCTTTACTACAATGCTGTGCAGATGTGTAAGAATGGACATCCTGTGTTGTTCTTGATCTTAGGATGAAACTTAAGAATCTTTCACCTTTAAGTAAGGTATTAGTTGGGGTTTTTCATAGATGTCCTTTGACTGGTTGAGGAAGTTCCTTTCTGTTCCTAGTTTTTTGAGTGTTGTTAGCATAAGTGAGTGTGGGATTTTGTCAAATGCTTTTTGTTCATCTATGACTGTGTGGTTTTCGTCTTTTATTCTGTAAATATGGTATATTGCATTGATTCAATTTTGGAATGTGAATTAAGCTTGCATTCCTAGGATAATCCATCTTATATCCAATGTTGCATATTCTTTTGTATATGTTTCTGGATTCAGTTTGCTAACATTTTGTTGAGGAATTTTTGCTCACATTTATAAAGGATATTAGTCTGTAGTTTTTTTCTTATGTTATATTTTTATGGTTTTAGTATGAGAGTAATATGGGTCTCAGGATTAGTTGGAAAGAAGTGATTCTCCTTCATTTTTTGGAAAAGTTGGAAAAGGATTGATGTTGACTCTTTAAAAAAATACCTTTTTAACTTTAAAGAAGTTTGATGGTATTCACCAGTGAAACCACTGCGTCTTGGGCTTTGATTTATAATTATTCATTGATTACTAACTCAATCTCTTTACTCTTATGCATATTTTTCTATTTTTTATTGAGTCATTTTCAACTGTTAGTGTTTTTCTAGGTATTTGTTTATTTTATCTTATTTATCTAGTTTGTGATTGATATTATGAACAATTGCTCGTAATATTCTCTTCTCATAGTAATCCCTTTTATTTCTGTAAGGTAGGTAGTAATAGCTCCTTTCTTGTTCTTTAGTAATTTGAGTATTCTCTCTTTTTTTCTTGGTCATTCTAGCTGAATGTTTGTTAATTTTGTTGATCTTTACATGGAATAAAATTTTGGTTTTGTTTTTCTATTAATAACTACTTTTTCCTCTAATCCATATTTATCTTTTCCTTATATTTGCTTCATTTTCCAGTGTCTGAAGGTGGAAGGTTAAGTTGTTCACTTGAGATTTTACTTCTTTTTCATTGTGCATTTTACATCTCTCAATTTCCCTCTAAGATTTACTTTCACTGCATTTTAAATGTTTTTAATGGATAGTCTCTATATTTTCTTTTTAGCAGTTTAAGTTTACAGAAAAAAATGAGTGAAAAATATACTGAGATTCCATTACCCCTCAAGCCAAGCCCCAATTTCCCCTATATTTATTTTTTTAAGTTTTATTTACTTTTTTTGTGTGTGTGAGATAGAGAATGCACAGGATGAGGGAGAAGAAAAGGGAGAGAGAAACCCCAACAGACTGTGCTGAGTGTGGAGCCTGACACAGGGCTTGATCCTACAACCCTGAGATCAGGAACCTAACTGCAACCAAGAGTGGAAGTCTCAACTGACTGCACCACCCAGGTGCCCCTCCCCTGTATTTAATATTTTGCATTATTGTGATATACTTGTTACAATGAATGATCCAGTATTGGTACATTATTATTAAATGAAGCCCATAATTTACATGAGAGTTCACACTTTGTGTTACAAATTGCATTTTGACAAAAATATATAAAGACATTTATTCATCATTATAGTATCATACATAATAATAGTTTTATTGCCCTAAATCCCTTGTTATACTGCTTCACTTATTCTTCCCTTCCTCCCTCCTACAGAACTCCTGTCAACTACTGATCTTTTTACTATCTCCATGCATTTGCCTTTCAGAATGTCACATATTTGGAATCATATAGTATATAGCGTTTCAGA
The DNA here is from genome assembly GCF_022355385.1 of Mustela nigripes. Classification (NCBI taxonomy): domain Eukaryota; kingdom Metazoa; phylum Chordata; class Mammalia; order Carnivora; family Mustelidae; genus Mustela; species Mustela nigripes. The sequence continues at coordinate 19,283,230 of NC_081575.1, read as the reverse complement.
ATGGCTTCTTTCACTTAAGTTTCCTCCATGTCTTTTTGTGGCTTGATAGCTCATTACTTTTTAACACTGTTTAACATTCCGTAATATGGATATAATACAATTTGTTTATTCATTTGCCTCTTGAAGGGAATCTTCGTTGCTTCCAAGTTTTGACAATTATGAACAAAACTGCTATAAACATTTGTGTGCAGGTTCTCCCTATATCAGAGCTGAGGATCTGAGCACAGATGGGACTGTGAAGGTATTTTCTTATCCTCTACGACTTGCTGCCCACTTCAAGAACTATGGAAGATTTCTTTCTGTTTCAGAGCTTGGATAACTTTTTTGTTCTTTGGTTAGTTTTCTAAGCTCTCCAGTCCTGCCTCTGTTTTTTTGTGCTTCAGGAGATGTTACATCACATTGATACCCTGCCCCCAGTCTTCAGAGAACTACTTTAGCTGCTATCTTGTACTAGTTCAAGGTTTGGAGTGTTGTGGAGAGATGTCTTTCAACTATTATTAGTCTTCGTCAGCCTCTGGCTTGTACTCCTAGAAGACCTGCTGTGACTTGTAACAGTTTCTCTCAGTTCTCCTGCAAAACACAACTTGGGGTGGGATATCTCTGTCATCTTTAACCCTGTTACCAGATTTTACTCTATTACCTCTATGCATAGGAAGACTTTGGGAAGCAGTTGATGCGTGGGTACAAATTAACTCACCAAATGAGATTCCTTGGGAATCCAAAATGTCACACTAATCAATAAGATTTCTTTGAGGAGTTTAACGGATTTCTTCTTAGCCCTATCCACATTCTTATAGGGATGAAATGGCCATGGGTCTCTCAGGAATAGCTTATCTTTTTCTGGAAAATAGTTCATTTTTGTTACTTTGCAACCTCGACTTTCTGACAGTATTGGAAAAACACCATACTTTTTAATGCTATGTAGCTTGGTTTCATTCATAGGGTGGGAGAAATGGTCTTTTGCGATTTTTTTACATTATAATTGAAAGTGTAGGGTCTACTAACCTTTATGTTGGATTTTGTCAACTGCTTTTCCGCATCAATTGAAATAATGTGTTTTTCTTTTTTTATTCTATTAATGTGTTGTATTACATTGGCTGTCTTTCATATGTTTCATTTGTTGAGGAGTTTTGCATCTATATTCATCAGGAGTATTAGTGTGCAGTTTTATTAAATTGTCATGTCTTTGTGTGGATTTGGTATCAGGATAATGCTGGTCTTATAATGTAAGTTAGGAAGTGGGCCCTGCTATTCTGTGTTTTGGAATAGTTTGAAAAAAATTGGTATTGATTCTACATCATTTTTTCAAATAAATTATTTTTATTGAATTATACTTGATTTACAATGTTATATTAGTTTTAGGTATGTGACATAGCAATTTGACAGTTTTATACATTATGCTATGCTCACCATGATAAGTGTAGTTACCGTTTGTCACCATACAATGTTATTGCAATATTATTGACCATATTCTCTATGCTGTACTTTTCATTCTTGTGACTTATTTATTTTGTAATTGGAAGTTTGTACCCTTAATCCTCTTCACCTATTTTGATCATTCTCCAGCTCCTTCCCCTCTGGCAACCACCAATTTGTTCTCTGTATTTATGATTCTGTCTCTATTGGTTTATTTGTTTGTTTATTTGTTTGGTTTTTAGATTCCACACATAAATGAAATTATATGGTATATATCTTTGCCTGATTTATTTTCACAGCATAATGCCTTCTAGATCCATCTATGTTGTTGCAAATGGCAACATTTTATTTTTATGGTATAAATAAAAATAATATAACTGAGTAATATTCCATGGTATGTATATATCACATTTTCTTTATCCATTCATCTGTCAGTGGACATTTACGTTGCTTCCATATTTCTGCTATTATAAATAATGCTGCAATAATCATATGGGTTCATATGTCTTTTTGAGTTAGTGTTTTTCTTTCCTTTGGGTAAATAGCCAGTAGTGGAGTTACTGGATCATATTTTTATTTTTATTTGCAGAACACCCATGTTATTCATTAGTAAAGACACCTCATCCTGGATTTTCTTTTTTTAGGGAAAAGAATCAATTTCCTTACTTGTCACAAGTCTGTTCAGATTTTCCATTTTCTTTTTAAATTTTTATTTACATTCTAGTTAATTAACATACCGTGTGATATTGGTTTCTGGGGTGGAATTCAGTGATTCATCACTTACATACAATAACGAGTGCTCATCACAAGTGCCTTCCTTAATACCCATCACCCATCTAATCCCCTACCCACCTCCCTCCATCAACCCTCAGTTTGTTTTCTATCTTTATGAGTCTCTTATGGCTTCTTTCCCTCTCTCTTTTTCCCCCCTTTCCCCTATGCTTATCTGTTTTGTTTCTTAGACTCCACGTATGAGTGAAATCATATGTTAATTGTCTTTTTCTATCTGACTTAATTTGCTCGACATAATACACTCTAGCCCCAACCATGTCATAACAAATGGCAAAATTTCATTCTTTTTGATGGCTGAGTAATATTCCATTGTATACACACCACATCTTCTTTATCCATTCATCAGTCAGTGAACATTTGGGCTCTCTCCATATTTTGGCTATTGTTGACAATGCTGCTATAAATATAAGGGTGCATGTACCGCTTCTAATCTGTATTTTTGTATCCTTTGGATAAACACAATTTAGTGAATTGCTGGATCATAGGGTAGTGCAGTTGCTGGATTATATGGTAGTTTTACTTTTGCCCTTTGAGGAACATCCATACTGTTCTCCACAGTGACTGCCCCAGTTTGCAGTCCCACCAGCAGTGTAAGATGGTTCCCCTTTCTCTGCATCCTCACCAACACTTGTTGTTTCTTGTGTTGTTAATTTTAGCCATTTTGACAGGGGTGGTATGGTATCTCACTGTGGTTTTGATTTGTATTTCCCTGATTATGAGTAATGGTGAGCATCCTTTCATGTTCTGTTAGCCATCTGGATGCCTCCTTTGGAAAAGTGTTTATGTCTTCTGCCCATTTCTTAATGGAGTTATTTGTTTTTTGGGGGTGTTGAGTCTCGTAATTTCTTTATAGATTTTGGATATTAACCCTTTATCAGACATGTCATTGCAAATACAGTCTTTCATTCCATAGGCTGCCTCTTAGTTTTGTTGATTGTTTCCTTTGTTCAGATTTTCTATTTCCTCTTGAGGTCACTTTTGGTAGTTTCTGTGTTTCTAAGAATTTTCCTATTTTATTAAAGTTATTTATTAGTTTACTGTTGTTCATAATATTTTCTTATAATCTTTTATTTCCGTAATATGAATAGTAAAGCTCCACTTCCACTTCTCTTTTTTAACTTAATTTAATTTTTTTCAGTGCTCCAAAATTCATTGTTTATGCACCATACCAAGTGCTCCATGCAATATGTGCCCTCCTTAATACCCACCACCAGGCTCACCCAATCCCCCACCCACTCCCCTCTAAAATCCTCAGTTTGTTTCTCAGAGTCCACAGTCTCTTGTGGTTTGTCTCCCCCTCTGATTTCCACTTTGATTTCTGATTATAGTTATTTGTGTCTTTTTTCCCCTCAGTCTAAAGTTTGTCAATTTTGTTGATCTTTTCAATATACTTGTTGTTGGTTGTGTTACCTATTTTTTGTAGTATCTAATTTATCTCTGCTTTAATTCTCATTATTTCACATTTACTTTTTCATCCATTTTGAGTCTATTTTTGTGTGTGGTGTGAAGAAATGGTCCAGTTTCATTCTCCTGCATGTCGTTGTCCAATTTTCCCAACACCATTTGTTGAAGAGATTGCCTTTTTTCCATTGGACATTCTTTCCTGCTTTGCAGAAGATTAGTTGACCATAGAGTTGAAAGACCTCAGTGTGAGACAAGAATCCATCAAAATCCTTGAGGAGAACACAGACAGCAACCTCTTCGACCTCAGCCACAGCAACTTCTTCCTAGAAACATTGCCAAAGGCAAAGCAAGGGCAACAAATAACTATTGGGACTTCATGAAGATAAAAAGCTTTTGCACAGCAAAGGAAATAGTCAACAAAACCAAAAGACAACCAAAAGAATGGGAGAAAATATTTGCAAATGACATATCAGATAAAGGGCTGTTATCCAAAATCTATAAAGGACTTATCAAACTCAAAACCCAAAGAACAAATGATCCAATCAAGAAATTGGCAGAAGACATGAACAGACATTTCTACCACGAAGATATCCAAATGGCCAACAGACACATGAAAAAGTGCTCCACATCACTCGGCATCAGGGAAATACAAATCCACATCATGGCAAATGGCAAGATTTCAGATTTTTTTGATGGTTGCATAATACACACACACACACACACACACACACACAATCATATATTCTCTACCCATTCATCTATTGATGGACTTCTAGGTTCTTTCCATAGTTTGGCTATTGTGGACACTGCTGTTATAAATATTTGGATGCACATACACCTTCAGATCACTACATTGTATCTTTAAGTAGTAATACCCAGTAATACCCAGTAGTGTGATTGCTGGGTCGTAGGGTAGCTATATTTTCAACTTTTCAACATACTGTTTTCTAGAGTGTCTGCACCAGCTTGCATTCCCACCAACAGTGTAGGAGGGTTCCCCTTTCTCTGCATCCTCGCCAACATCTGTCATTTCCTGACTGGTTAATTTTAGCCATTCTGACTGGTGTGAGGTGGTATCTCACTGTGCTTAAAAGAACCCAGAAGTCCATCAATAGATGAATGGGTAGAGAAGATATGATTATATATGTGTGTGTACACACACTCTATTCCTGAGAGACCCATGGCCATTTCATCCCTATAAGAATGTGGATAGGGCTAAGAAGAAATCCGTTAAACTCCTCAAATCATATGAACCCATATGATTATTGCAGGAAGAAGTTGCTGTGGCTGAGGTCGAAGAGGTTGCTGTCTGTGTTCTCCTCAAGGATTTTGATGGATTCCTGTCTCACACTGAGGTCTTTCAACTCTATGGTCAACTAATCTTCTATATGTGTGTGTATGTATGTGTATATATATAATATATATTATATATATATATAATGCAACCATCAAAAAAATCTGAAATCTTGCCATTTGCCATGATGTGGATGGAACTAGAGGGTATTACACTAAGTGAAATAAGTCAATCAGAGAAAGACAATTATCATATGAGAGAGGTAGGGAGGGGGATCATGGCAGGTAGGGAGGGAAAAAATGAAACAAGATGGGACCACGGAGGAAGACAAACCATAAGAGACTCTTAATCTCAGGAAACAAACGAGGATTGCCGGGGGTTGGGGGGTGAGATGTGGGAGGGATAGGGTGGCTGGTTGATGGACATTGGGGAGGGTATGTGCTATGGTGGGTGCTGTGAATTGTGTAAGACTGATGATTCACAGACCTGTACTCCTGAAGCAAATAATACATTGTATGTTAATAAAAAATACTTATTATTTCCTTCTGCCAACTTTTGTTTAATTTGCACTTCCTTTTCTAGTCTATTAAAGTGAAAAGTTAAGTTTTTTGATATCCTTCTTTTTAATGTAGGTATTTACAGTTTAACATTTTCTTCCAAGACTCCTTATAAGTTTTGGCATGTCATATATGGTATATGGTATGTTATATTCATTTACCTCAAAGTATTTTCTAATTCTTGTTTTGATTTTTTCTTTGACCAATTGATGAAGAGTGTGTTATTTTCTTTTTTATTTTATTTTTTCACTGTTCCAAGATTCATGGTTTATGCACCACACTCAGTGCTCCATGCAATATGTGCCCTCCTTAATACCCACCACCAAGCTCATCCACTCCCCCTTCCAAAACCCTCAGCTTGCTTCTCAGAGTCCATAGTTTCATTTCTATGTATTTGTGAATTTTCTAGTCTTCCTTCTGTTATTGATTTCTAGCTTTATTCCATTGTTTCCAGAGAAGGTACTTTGTAAGATTTCAAGCTTTAAAAACTTTTGAGCCTGGTTTTATGGCCCAATATGTTCTCTATCATATAAAATGTTCCATGTGCCCTTGAAAGGAATGTGTATTCTGTTTTTGGTAGGTGTGTGTTCTATAGATACATAGTTAGTTTATAATGTTGTTCAAATCCTCTATTTCCTTACTGATCTTCATTCTAGATATTTATCCATCGTTTAAAGTGACATATTTAAGACTTTTGATTTAAAGTATTTGTTTAGGAAGTTCTATATCTATACTCCCTCTTAATTTTTTTTCTTTTTAGTAAGCCATAATTTCTTCTTTGTGTGCCTTGTAATTTTTTATCGAAAACTGGACATTTAAAAAATTATCCTTCATAAACTCTTTGAAAAATAGAAGAGGACACTCCAAACTAATTTATTTCAAACCAATATTACCTTGAAAAAGTAAGTATAAGAAAAGAAAGTATAAGAAAATAAAACTATGGGCCAATATTCCTTGTGAATATAGACCAACAATCCTCAACAAAATACTAGCAAAGTGAATTGAGTAACAAGGTGAGTGCTGTGAAGTGTGTAAACCTGGTGATTCACAGACCTGTACCCCTGGGGATAAAAATATATGTTTATCAAAAATAAAAAAAAAAAAAAAAAAAAGAAACAAGGTAACTGTAAGAAGCCAAACACACACACACACAAAAAGGATTATACATTAGGACCAAGTGGAACTTATTCCAGGAATTCTAGCTTTGTTTAACATGCAAGAATCAATCAATATAATACAGCATATGAATTGAATGAAGGATAAAATCACATGGCCATGTACTTAGTTGTTGAAAAAAAATTTGACAAAATCCAACATTCATAAGAAAAACATTAGACAAGCAGTTAATAGAAGGCAGATTCTTCAATCTGATAAAAGGGCATCTATTAAAATCCACAGCTAACCTCATTTGCTGTAGGACTGAAGGGGGACTCTTTTTGTACCTTTTTCTGGTTCTCTCTGATAAACTTGTAGTTGGTCTACCTTTTAGTTTGTTGTTGTATCATGGAGCTACCAGTCTTCCCTTAATTAGTCACCAGTTAAGTTTAAATTGTTTTCAACAGTGTTATTGTGCTTGAACTTCCCAACACTCTTTCCAAAACAATTAGTCCCCTTAGTCTGATGTATGTAGCTTTTTGTTCTTCTGTCTGCTTTTTCCCCCTGGGGAGAACTTATGTGCCAATGCAAGGGAGCAAGGGGTAAGAACAAGATCTTTTCCTAGAATTTCGCCCCAACTCAAGGAACAGAGCTCTGGGCATGAAGCAGAGAGGGTCCTGATACTCTCTCCTTGACCCTTTTAGTTTGTAACCTATGCCATTCTAGAGAGTTGGATCCAGTTTGTTCAGGGTCAAACATACTTTGTCTGCCATGCTTGGAACAGAGTTTCCATTCTTTGAGTAGAGACTGGTGGAGGAAAGGAAAACTGGTTTAGCATGACTACCTAGAATATAATTTCTGTAATATGGAGCTTGGGGTGATAAGTGATGCTGGTTTTTCATGTCTCTCAAGATAAAACTGTGGTCCTACACTGGGGGCTAAGTAGAGAGGGAGCCCATCTTCTTGACTGCAGATGCCTGGAATAGAGTTTCCATCCCACTGAGCTGGTAGTGGAAGGGATATAAACATATCAAGGCTCAAATGCCACAAAATCTCATCGTTCTTATTGAGATTTAGATGATTTTCTTAATAAGATGTTTCACCGTTTGCTTTAGGAACTTAAGAAATTTGCGGGGGCTTTAAATGTTTTTTTTTCCAAAAATAATTTCCAGTAGTTAGAAGGTTGCTTTGCTGGGAATAGTGTCCTCTGTGCTTCTCAAATTATGATTCTGGAAGTCTATTCAAAATTGATTTTTTTTTCATATGGATATTCACCATACCTAGAAGTATTTATTATACAGACCAATCTTTCTCCAAAATAGTACAGAATCAGTCTTCTTTTCATAAATCAGATAATCATATATGTGTGTGTCTTATTCTGGACTCTAGTTTTGTTCCATTAATTAGTTTGCTTATCCTTTTGCTAAACTTACACCTTCTTAATTACTATCCCTTTATAATAGGTATTCTTATCTGGTAGTGAATTTATCTTCTTTGCTCCTCTTCTACAAAATCCCTATTATTCCTATCTTTTGTTTTTCCTTATGAATTTTAAGATCACCTAGTAACTTCTCCAAAACACACTGGATTTTCATTAAGATCATGTTGAATCTGTACCATTAATTAGGGAGATTTTTATATCCTAACAATATTTAATCTCAATGATAATTTCTTTTTTTAAAAAAAGATTATTTATTTATTTATTTGACACAGTGAGAGAGAGAGATCACAAGTAGGTAGAGAGGCAGGCAGAGAGAGAGGGTGAAGCAAGCTCCCTGCTGAGCAGAGAGCCCGATGTGGGACTCGATCCCAGGACCCTGAGATGATGACCTGAGCTGAAGGCAGAGGCTTTAACCCACTGAGCCACCCAGACACCCCCCCAACAATAATTTCTGGCCCATAATACAGTCTCCCTCTCCATTTATGTCTTTAGAACATTTCTTAAAATGTGATTCAAGTTTCAGTATAAAGGTCTTTTGCATCTGTCATCAGATCTATTTCTAGAAATATTTTTATCAGTCTGGGTTGCACTAGAGAAAAGGAATTCTCTCACTCTCTCTCTTTCCATATATATATATTTATATAAATTCATATAAATTCATTCATATAAATATTAATTATATAGTATAATTGTATATATTATATATATTTACACACACACACACACACACACACACACATAAATAAAATGGGGCTAGGAAGTCTGCAATCTACAGGGCAGACTGACAGGCTGACTGGAATTCTTCAGCACCAGCTGAAGTTGCAGACCAGAGTGGAATATGTTCTTCAGAGAAACCTCAGTTCTACTCTTATGACCTTTCATTGGACTCAGTCATGCCCACTCATTTTTAGGATATGCTTCTTTACTTTAAGTCAACTGATTATATATGTTTATCATATCTACAAAATACATTCTCAGCAACATATAGATTAGTGTTTGAATAATTAGGGACTATAACTTAGCTAAGTGGACACAGAACTGTAACGCAATGTTACTAAATTTTCTTTTCAATTTATTTTTGCTATTTCTTAAAAATTTTTTTTCCTTTTTAAAAAAATTTAATTTCCTTTTTTAAAAAAATTTAAAAAATTTAATTTAATTTTTTCAGTGTTCCAAGATTCATTGTTTATGCACCACACCTAGTGCTCCATGCAATATGTGCCCTCCTGAATACCCACCACCAGGCTCACCCAACTCTCTCCCCCAAAAACCCTCAGTTTGTTTCTCAGAGTCCACAGTCTCTCATGGTTCATCTCCCTCTCTGATTTCCCCCAATTCAATTTTCCTTTCCTTTTCTTAATGTCCTCCATGTTATTCCTTATGTAAATGTTGCTAAAATAAATAAAATTGTACCATTAAGTTATTTCTGTAGAAAAAAATAAGAAAATTATCTTTAGACTCCATTCTTTTGAGAGAGAGAGAGAGATGTGATGAGGGGCAGAGGGAGGAGAGAAAAAATCTTAAGGAGTCTCCACACCTAGCATGGAGCCCAATGCAGGGCTCAGTCTCACAGCCCTGAGATCATGACCTGAGCCAAAATGAAGAGTTGGATGCTTAACTGATTGAACCACCCAGGCGGCTCTAGAATCCATTCTCGATGTCTATTGCACATACAGAAAGTCAATAGCTTCTTAGATTCTACCTTTCTGACATGTCTTTGATCAATCTCCTCTTCAACCTCACAGATTCTGCTCCATTATCCTCTGTTTGAACTCTTTCAGAAGATTTTTACTTATTTTTTATTTTTATAAACATATAATGTATTATTAGCCCCAGGGGTACAGGTCTGTGAATCGCCAGGTTTACACACTTCACAGCACTTACCATAGCACATACTCTCCCCAATGTCCATAACCCCACCACCCTCTCCCTACCCCCCTCCCCTCAGCAACCCTCAGTTTGTTTTGTGAGATTAAGAGTCTCTTATGGTTTGTCTCCCTCCAGATCCCATCTTGTTTCATTTATTCTTTTCCTACCCCCCC
>NC_081575.1:19272772-19273089 GCF_022355385.1 Mustela nigripes | reverse complement strand
GAGATTAAGAGTCTCTTATGGTTTGTCTCCCTCCAGATCCCATCTTGTTTCATTTATTCTTTTCCTACCCCCAACCCGCCCCCCACATTGCATCTCCACTTCCTCATATCAGGGAGATCATATGATAGTTGTCTTTCTCTGATTGACTTATTTTGCTAAGCATAATACCCTCTAGTTCCATCCATGTCATTGCAAAAGGCAAGATTTAATTTCTTTTGATGGCTGCATAGTATTCCTCTCTCTCTCTCTCTCTCTCTCTCTCTATATATATATATATATATATATATATATACCACATCTTCTTTATCCATTCGTCT
>NC_081575.1:19111154-19272672 GCF_022355385.1 Mustela nigripes | reverse complement strand
GGCAGGCAGAGGCAGAGGGAGAAGCAGGCTCCCCGCTGAGCAAGGAGCCCGATGTGGGACTCGATCCCAGGATGCTGGGATCATGACCTGAGCCAAAGGCAGCTGCTCAACCAACTGAGCCACCCAGGCGTCCCGATTAACTGGCTTTCTTTTCTTTCTTTTTCTCAGTCTTATAGCTGTTACCAAATTTTATTTTATTTTATTATTTTTTTACTATTATGTTAAATTAGCCAGCATATAGTACATCATTAGTTTTTGATGAAGTGTTCAATGTTTCATTAGTTGCATATAACACCCAGTGCTCATCACCACATGTGCCCTTCTTAATACCCATCACCTGGTTACACCATCCCCCCAATCCCTTCCTTTCTGTAACCCTCAGTTTGATTCCTGGAGTCCAGAGTCTCTCATGGTTTTTCTCCCTCTCTGATTTCTTCCCATTCAGTTTTCCCTCTTTTCCCTGGTGGTACTCTGTGCTATTCCTTATATTTCATGTATGAGTGAAACCATACGATAATTGTTTTTATCTGCTTGATGTATTTCCCTTAGCATAATCCCCTCCAGCTCCATCCATGTCAGTTCAAACGGTGGGTATTCATCCTTTCTGATGGCTGAGTAATATTCCATTGTATATATGGAACACATCTTCTTTATCCATTCATCTGTTGAAGGGCATCCTGGCTCTTTCTACAGTTTGGTTATTGTGGACATTGCTGCTATGAACATTAGGGCACAAAACTTCTAAAACTTTATTTTACTTAATTTTATGTTTTTGTGACACCCACCTACACCAAGACCAAACAATTTACTATAAAGGGCTTCAACTGGTTCATCTTTGTATAATTCAGTATTGAATTTGGCAATTATTAGATACATAATGTTGTTTGATTGAGAAAATGGAAAAAAAATTAAAGGTATATACAACTTGCTGTATTTTCCTTTCTTTAATGTTAACATCTTGTAAAATTTAGCAATCTTAATATATTAATCTGTTCATCTCTTATTTTTTAATCAGAAACACCCTTATTCCGTGGAATAGCCCTGTTCTGTCTGAAATCCCAAGTGCTGTAGGCTATGTCTGGTATTTCAGTTAATCAATTAAGTTACAATAGGGATAAATGGAAGGATAAATGATTTAGACAGAACCTGTGACATCTTTCATGAGAACTGGTTTTTCACTTTACCATGTAGCAGAGTGGAGAAAGTAATAACAGCCAGGTAAGATGATGCTGAGAATAACTGTCTTTAGAAATCCCACAGGTTAAGCTCCTCTTCCCACAACCCACTCCTTTTTTCCATTCTGTGCCACAGTGAGTGGCATTACCATCCATGTAGATGCAAAATCAAATTCCTTTGGGTCATTTTTAAACTTTCTTCTTCCCTTCACCCTACATCCTCAAATCCTTTTTTAAGTCTTATTGGCCTTACCTGTAAAATATACCCCATATCTGTCTATTTATTTCCATTTTCACTGCCACCACTCTCATCCAAAACACCACACCATCTTACAGCATATATAATTCCTCAGCATAATATTTATTGTATATTTTATTATTTCTTGTGTCTCACCTGTAGATTGTGAGCTCGCTGAAAACAATGTATATTTCTTATACTTTATCTCTCCAGGAACATGTTGCCATGAAATATGAAAGTGGGTGCTAATAGTACAATTACTTTCTCCCAAGTATTCTATTTACATTTTAACAATGGACTTTCAGAAATAATGTTTTAGAACAATGTATCCCAAATGGTGGTCTATGAAATACTAGTCACGTATTTTCCAGATTAAATAACTGGGAACACTGCTAACTTTATCTTTTCTTGGGTAATTTTAGTACCCATTCACTATATTAAAGGTTTTAAATAAAGCAATAAAGCATACAGTTTAACTATATATAGCCCAGCAATTTCCACACTCATTTGACCCGAGAACTTATTTTTCATAACACATCTACTAGCATCTTGCTGTAAGGTGTATTTTGGATATAGTCTACAGAATGACTCATAAACAACTTCAGACTTCAACTTCCCACTGTGGGGCAGTTGTAAAGGGAAAGAGGGGCACGGGTTAGCCCTGACATTATCTTGAAAGGCTGAGGATGACTCTCAAATGACCCCAACAACCTCTTAATAGCTTGGCATGACTAGGCCGTCGAAGAACCAACTCTTTAGTCTAACTTTTGGTCTGTCCAGTGTTGTTTCATCTCCGAGTATCTGAGTACCCTTGATGACTTTATACAACAGTATATCCTTTGGGAATACCAGGTGATCCAGCCTATTTCTCTTTCCCATAAAAATGAAGTTATTTTTAAATTGTTAGTCCCATGACCAAACTAGGTCACTAGTTTGATTATTTTTCCTGGATAGAATAGGTAGCTTTTTTCTTGAACTGTTGAGTTCTTGAACTATTCAGTTGTCTTTATTCAAACTTGGTCTTAATAATCTTCAGAGAAATGCATTCCTTACTGTCATAAGAAGGCTCTGGTTCCTGTGTGTGTGTCAGGGTGGGGGGAGTGATATTGAAGATTTATATATATAGCTGTTTTAGTTTCTGTGAAAATCACAATAGTTCAACAGCTCAGAAGCTTCCTTGGCCCATGAAAACCATTATAGGCCACGTCTGTCTTTCAGTGGTCATTACTTACAAATCACCCTACAGCTGACCAAGGGTCATACATATCTTACCTCACTGTCTTGCAATCCTCAATCTTATTACTGTCCTCTACATCCCCTAAGAAGTCTACAGGCATCACATCTGTCTTCGAAGTAGAACTCTCTTGGAAGAAGTTATTACTTTTGTGTTAGCTTCTTCTCCCAAGAAAAGTATGTCCATCTCCTTTATAAGACAGATTTCTACCCTAAAATCTCTTCTCTTTCAAGTCCTGAAATACCTTGTTTCTATATTTTCCATTTATTCATGTATCAATTCACAAATAGTTATTAAACAATTCTTACCTTCCACATACTGTCCAAGGTACTGGGGTTTACAATTGAAAATAAAACAGTAACTGTTCTTGTCCTCATGGACCACACCCATTTCAGTTCTTGGATGTTTTCCTTTCCACTATCTTCTTCCTCTTATCCCTCAGAAATAGACATGAGTGTCCTATATAGAAAAAAAACCAGGTGTATTCTTAATGGCCATCCAGTCTGCTCTTTTCCACTGCCCTCACTCCTTTTTATCTGGTTTGTAAGGTGAAGTTTCTAAAGCAAAAATATGACTAGTTTTCACTCTAGGTTAAAAAGCTATCCACCACCTACAAACTAAAGCCCCAACTTCTTATTAATGCATGCAAGACCCTACACAATATGGTCCCAGTCTGGTCTCTTGATTTAATTTCTCCCAACTCTCCATTACAAACCTTATGTTCAAAGGTGAGACTAAGGTGAGCTACCTAGGGCATAAATCTAAGAGTGAATGACTCCTTAAATTTTTGTGCCCTGCGTGTTTCACTCAGTTTACCCTAGTCCCAATCCTGTTTTTTTAAAAAAATATTTTATTTATTTATTTTATAGACAGAGATTACAAGTAGGCAGAGAGGCAGGCAGAGAGAGAGGAGGAAACAGGCTCCCCGATGAGCAGAGAGCCCGACGCGGGGCTCGATCCCAGGACCCTGGGATCATGACCTGAGCCGAAGGCAGAGGCTTTAACCCACTGAGCCACCCAGGTGCCCCCCAATCATGTTTATATTGGAACCACTCATGATAGGCTCTGTGTTCTTAAACACATGAGGTGCCTTTATATCTCGGTATCTTTGTGATGTTTCCTTTGCTTTCACCATCCCCCCCCTTTTTTTTCATAATTAAAGACAATTTTAGTTCTTTTGCTTATGTTTACTTGAGTCACACCTAACTAGAATATAAACCCCAAGAGGACAGGGGTCATGGCTTTTTTTGTGTTTTGGGGTACAAGCTTGTACTATTTTATTTGTTTTGTTATTCAAGTTATTCCAGCTTTGGCCATTAGGAGCCATTTCAATTGGCTCCTGTATTCCTTTTACACAGACCCATTTTATTTATTAGCACATTTTTACTTCTGGTATTAGAAGTTACTTCAAAGTAGTCATGCACAATTACTACTCCAGTGCTAGAATCAGCTATTTCTTCATGAAACCCTAGTTTCTTTTATTGGAGAATGATGTTAGAAACCAGATCTGGGTGCTATGTGTGTTTATTGATTGTCAGATTGTTTTAAGGCTTCTCATCTCACTCAGTAAGAAGACATAAGTGTGTGAATTTAACCACTGTGTATACATATATCTATAAATATTTCATTTTATTGAGATATAATTGACATATAACATTGTGCAAGTTTCAGCTAAACAGTATGTTAACTTGGTACACATATATTGCAATATTATTGCCATTGTAGCATTAGCTAACACATCCTTCAGGTTACATTAATTTTCATTTATTTCTTGCAGTGAGAACATTTAAAATCTAGTCTCTTAGCAATTTTCAAGTATATGATACAGTATTGTTAATTATAACCACAATGCTGTGCTTTGTATCCCCAGAACTTAATTATATTCTAAATGTAGGTTTGGTTCTTTGACCAACATTTAAATTTTCCCATGGTAACTACTGTCCTACCTTCTTTTTGCACAAGTTTGGCTTTTTTAGATTCCACATATATGTGCTTTCACACAGTATTTGTCTTTCTCTTTCTGACTTATTTTTTGAGTTAGTATTTTCATTTTCTTGAGATAAATACTCAGAAGTGGAATTACTGGATTATTATGAGCTCTATTTATTATTATATCTATTAGATATTATATGTTATTGAAATATAGTTGACACATAATGTTGCATTAGTTTCAGGTATACAACATAGTGATTCAATAAGTCTATAAATTGAAGTTTGCTCACATAAGTGTAGCTATCATCTGTCACCACACAACACCATCACAATACTATTGACTATATTCCCTATGCTGTACCTTCAATTCCCGGAAGTTTTTTTCCCATAACTTATAGGTTGTATCTCCCACTCCATTTTACCCTCTTTGCCTATCCCCCGACACCCTTCCCCTCTGGCAACCATCAGTTTGTTCTCTGTATTTATGGGTCTGTTTTTGCTTTTTGTTTGTTTATTCATTTTGTTTGTTTGTTTAGATTCCACATAAAAGTGAAGTCATATGGTAAGCATCTTTCTCTGCCTTATTTCATTTAGCATAATACCTTCTAAGTCCACCCATGTTGTCACAAATGGCAAGATCTCATCCTTTTTTTATGGCTGAACAATATTCCATATTGTATCTATATATACAGCACATCTTCTTTATCCAATCATCTGTTAATGGATGTTTAGGTTGCTTTCATATTCCACTATTGGGTATTCACCCAAAGAAAACAAAAGCACTAATTAGAAAAGATATATGCATCTCTATGTCTAGGGTTGTGGTTTTTTTTTTTTTTTTTTTTTTGAGGAGACTCCATACTGTTCTCCACAGTGGCTGCACCAATTTACATTCCCACCAACAGTGCACAAGCCTTTCTTTTTTTCACATCCTTGCCAATGCATGTTGTTTCTTGTCTTTTGGTAATAGTCATTTTAATAGGTATATATCTCTATCTCTACCTATCTATCTATCTACCTGTCCTCTATAAAGGTGATATCTCATTGTGCTTTTGATTTGTACTTTTATGATAAATAGTAATATTGAAGACGTTTTTGTGTACCTATTTTCTGTTTACATGTGTTCTTTGGAAAATGACTATATTCATTTCTTATGTCCATTTTTAAATATGTTTTTCCAGCTTTATGGAGAAAGAATGTTATTCTGTAAGTTCCTATTATCAGATGGCCCAGTCCCTCCACTATTTTCCCTCTGTCTGAGAACATCGCCTCAGAGTAAAATGAGGGATGACCCTCCAAGATATTCTCAGACCCAAATCAGATGCCAATTGAAGATTTTTCCTGTGAAACCCTGCCAAGACCTAGGGTCAATGACTTCTTTTTTTTTTTTTTTCCTAGAAATGTGGAGACATTTTGGGGAAGGACAAATTGGAGATGTTTTCTTTGGGAGGTCCCTATGGCTTTGGGGAACAGGGTGCCCAAGAAATACAGAATCATTCAAGGGAGCCAAGGAAAGGATAGGGAAAGGGAAAGGCAGTGGATAATAAAAGAAAAATAATGCCACCCATGGTTAACATATGTGTTTTATACTCAGTTAGACTCAACCACCCCAATGTGTACACACATACACACACACACACACACACACACACACACACACACACATCCTTTCAAGGGAATAAAAGGAAAGATGGCAAAACTAGAAGCTGATGACTTATCTCTCAATATCTACAGCTGTCAGTTACAAAATAAGCTTCAATGAAAATGTAAATCTTCCTTCCTACTTTCCCTTGCTCACCCTACCACTTTCCTCGGACTGTTAACCATGGTTGTCCTTGCAGTATTGGGCTGCTGGTTTCCAACCTGTCATGCCCATTACCCACCTCTGCCCCTCAGGAGGTCATAATTTATTATCATCTATCACCACCAGTGCCCACAATCTAGAGATAATGTGGCTTTGTGCCTTTCTTACTTCTTTGTAGAGTTCACAGTATTCCATATCTCAACTAAATGTTATTGGTTAATATCTATTTCACACAGATACACTTCAGTCATACAATTAGTAAGACATTGAGTAGGGAATTGAAACTTTTTAAACTTTTTTTAAAAAAACTTTTTTAAAGCAAGATTTTATTTATTTATTTATGAGAGAGAGAGAGAAAGAGAACTCACAAGCAGGGTGGGTGACAGAAGGAGGGGGAGAAATAGACTCCCTACTGAACAGGGAGCCCAAAGTGGGGCTTGATACCAGGATCCCATGATGATGACCTAAGTGGAAGGCAGACACAACTGATTGAGCCACCCACTTAACCCTGAACCAATGTATTATGACTTGGTCCAATTTATTGGTTCATGGCTCTTTCCACTTATCCTAGAAGGGAACTTTGGTCTTATTTTCAACTTAGCTTCTGAGTATTTCCTATGTGTAAGGAACTGGGGCTTAGCACTGGAGATACCAAGATAAGGAGATTGAAGGAGTCATCAACAATCTCCCAACAAACAAGAGCCCAGGGCCAGACGGCTTCCCAGGGGAATTCTACCAAGCATTTAAAGAAGAATTAATACCTATTCTGAAACTGTTTCAAAAAATAAAAATGGAAGGAAAACTTCCAAACTCATTTTATGAGGGCAGCATTACCTTGATCACAAAACCAGACAAAGACTCCATCAAAAGAGAGAATTACAGACCAATATCCTTGATGAACACAGATGGGAGAATTCTCACCAAAATACTAGCCAATAGGATCCAACAGTACATTAAAAGGATTATTCACCATGACCAAGTGGAATTTATTCCAGGGCTGCAAGGTTAGTTCAACATTTGCAAATCAATCAATGTGATATAATACATTAATAAAAGAAAGAACAGGAACCATATGATACTCTCAATAGATGCTGAAAAAGCATTTGACAAAGTACAGCATCCTTTCTTGAACAAAACTCTCCAAAGTGTAGGAATAGAGGGTACATACTTCAATATCATCAAAGCCATCTATGCAAAACCTACTGCAAATATCATTCTCAATGGAGAAAAACTGAGAGCTTTTCCGCTAAGGTCAGGAGCATGGCAGGGATGTCCATTATCACCACTGCTATTCAACATAGTACTAGAAGTCCTAGCCTCAGAAATCAGACAACAAAAAGAAATTAAAGGCATCAAAATTGGCTGAAGAAATCAAACTATCACTCTTTGCAGATGATATGATACTTTATGTGCAGAACCCAAAAGACTCCACTCCAAGTCTGCTAGAACTTGTACAGGAATTCAGTAAAGTGTCAGCATATAAAATCAATGCACAGAAATCAGTTGCATTACTTTACACCAACAACAAGACAGAAGAAAGAGAAATTAAGGAGTCAATCCCATTTACAGTTGCACCCAAAACCATAAGATACTTAGGAATAAATCTAACAAAGAGGCAAAGAATCTGGACTCAGGAAAATATAAAGTACCCATGAAAGAAATTGAGGAAGACACAAAGAAATGGAAAAATGTTCCATGCTCATGGATTGGAAGAACAAATATTGAGAAACTCTCTATGCTACCTAAAGCAATCTACACATTTATTGCAATCCCTATCAAAATACCATCCATTTTTTTTCAAAGAATTGGAATAAATATCCTAAAACTTATATGGAATAAGAAAAGACCTCGAATAGCCAGAAGAATGTTGAAAAGAAAGCCAAAGTTGGTGGCATCAGACTTCAAGTTCTATTACAAAGCTGTCATCATCAAGACAGTATGGTACTGGCACAAAAACAGACACACAGACCAGTGGAATAGAATAGAGATCCCAGAAATTGACACCCAACTAATCTTCAACAAAGCAGGAAATAATGTCCAATGGAAAAAAGACAGTCTCTTCAACAAACAGTGTTGGGAAAATTGGATGGCCACATGCAGAAAAATGAAACTGGACCATTTCCTTACAGCACCCAAAAAAATAGACTCCAAATGGATGAAATACCTCAATGTGAGAAAGGAATCCTTCAAAATCCTTGAGGAGAACACAGGCAGCAACCTCTTCGACGTCAGCCACAGTAACTTCTTTTTAAAGACATCGCCAAAGGCAAGAGAAGCAAGGGCAAAAATGAACTATTGGGACTTCATCAAGCTCAAAAGCTTTTGTACAGCAAAGGAAACAGTTAACAAAACCAAAAGACAACTGACAGAATGGGAGAAGATATTTGCAAATGACATATCAGATAAAGGGCTAGTATTCAAAATCTATAAAGAACTTATCAAACTCAACACCCAAAGAACAAATAATCCAATCAATAAATGGACAGAGGACATGAACAAACATTTCTGCAAAGAGACATCCAGATGGCCAATAGACACATGAAAAAGTGCTCCATATCACTTGGCATCAGGGAAATACAAATCAAAACCACAACGATATACCACCTCTTGCCAGTCAGAATGCCTAAAATTAACAAGTCAGGAAACGACAGATGCTGGCGAGGATGTGGAGAAAGGGGAACCCTCCTACACTGTCGGTGGGAATGCAAGCTGGTACAGCCACTCTGGAAAACAGCATGGAGGCTCCTCAAAAAGTTGAAAGTAGAACTACCCTATGACCAACTACTACTATTACTGGGTATTTACCCTTAAGATATAAATGTAGTGATCCGAAAGGGCATGTGCACCCGAATGTTTATAGCAGCAATATCCACCATAGTCAAACTATGGAAAGAACCTGATGTCCATCAACAGATGAATGGTTAAAGAAGATGTGGTATGTATATACAATGGAATACTATGCAGCCATCAAAAGAAATGAAATCTTGCCTTTTGCAATGACATGGATGGAACTAGAGGGTATTATGCTTAGCGAAATAAGTCAATCAGAGAAAGACAACTATCATATGATCTCCCTGATATGAGGAAGTGGAGATGCAATGTGGAGGTTTGGGGGGTAGGAAAAGAATAAATGAAACAAGATGGGATCTGGAGGGAGACAAACCATAGGAGACTCTTAATCTCACAAAACAAACTGAGGGTTGCTGCGGGGAGGGGGTTTGGGAGAAGGGGGTTGGGGTTATGGACATTGGGGAGAGTATGTGCTATGGTAAGTGCTGTGAAGTGTGTAAACCTGGCGATTCACAGACCTGTACCCCTGGGGCTAGTAATACATTATATGTTAAAAAATAAAAAATTAAAAAAATTGTATATCAAGTATGTTAAATAAAAAGAACATATGGAAAGGAAATTAAAAAAAAAGAATTTTGGTCTAAGCAATTGGGTAAGTGATGCTGGTATTCGGTAAGATTGGGAACATAGAATAGATTTTTTTCTTATCCTCTCATTCCACATGTGAGAAAACGGAATCCCTCAAAGGGAAAGTGGTGTGGCCAAGGTTAAACAAAAGCATTTGGGATGAATGAAGGACCAGGACTAATTTTTTATTTAGTATTTATTTAATACATTTTCCACGGCACCAAAAATTTCCTCTGCTCAGCAGTCTTTGTATATTGGTAAGAGATAAATGAATCGAATTAACATCAAAAGCCCAATATCAAAGTAGGGAGAGTAGATGGCTGGGTCATAAATCTGCAGTTTTGTTAACATGACTCACATTAAAGAGAATTTATTCACTAGGCATTGATTTTTTTTCTTTTAGCATTGGACTTTCAATGAATGATTTCATATAAAGCAAAACATTATCGTTGGTATTTAATGAGAGAAGAATCACAGCATAGTCAGGAGGAGGTATGGTTCCTGACCATGAAGAAAAGTCTTGCTAATGAGAGAAATATAGTTTTCTTCTAGGGAGTCCAAGGCTTCCAGAACCTCCAGTCAGATGAGGGTAATATTCATTCATCCAACATATATCTATTGGGAACTTACTGTGTTCCAGGCACTGTTCAAGGCACTGGGGACATGTTGGTAGGAAAACAGATGTGGCTGATATAACTGAGCTTACATTTGAGTTCAGGAGAAAGACAATAAATACACTTAATATGTAAGTAAAATACATAGTATGTCTCACAGAAAAAAGTGCTAAGGAAAATATAAGGCAGGTGTTGTGAACAGAATTGTGTTCCCCCACCCAATTCATATGTTGAAATCCAACCCCCAGTGCTTCAGAATATGGCTTTATTTGGAGACAGGGGCTTAAAAAAGGTAATTAAACTAGAGTCATTGGGGTTGGCCTTAATTTAATATAGTAGGTGTCCTTATAAGAAGAAATTTAGACACAGACACCTACAAAGGGAAGATTGTGTGAAAACACAGAAGGAAGATGGCCATCTATAAACAAAGGAGAGAGGCTCCAAAATAAATAAATCCTGTGTGATTTCAGACTTCTAGTCTCCAGAAGTGTGAGAAAATAAATTTCGGTTGTTTAATCTACTCAGTCTGTGGTATGATGTTATGTCAGTCCCAGCAGAGTCAGGGATACATATAGCAGGAAAGGAGGAAAGAGAGTGCTGGGGTAGGATTAGGGTTACAATTTTACCTAGAGAAGTGAGATGATATTTGAACAAAAACACTAGAAGTGAGGGAGCATCACACAGAGATATCTGGGCAAGAGTGTTCTAGACAGAGGAGATAGCAAGTACAAAACCTTGAGGTGGGGGTGTGCCTGGTGAGTTTGAGGAATAAGAGAGAAAGTCAGAATGACTAAAGCAGAGTAAATAAGGTCAGAGAGCTAATATATGGTAGGGGAAATCACATAGGACCTTTTGGGGTTTTGTATAGAATTTTGCTGGAAATTTTTTCTAGAATTTAGATCCAGTCACTGTGGAAAACAGTTTGTCATTTCCTCAACAAGTTAAAGATAGAATTGCCGTATGACTTATCAATTCTACTCCTAGGTATATACTCAAAATAATTGAAAACAAAGACTCAAACAGATGTTTATATATGAATATTCATGGAATCATTATTCAAAATAGCCAAAAAACAAGGAATACAAAAGCAAAAATGAACTTTTGGACTTCATCAAGATAAAAAGCTTTTGAGCAGCAAAATAAACAGTCACAAAGCTAAGAGGCAACCCATGGAATGACATTTGCAAATGATATTATGGATAAAGGGCTGGTATCCAAGATTTATAAAGAACTTATCAAACTCAACACCCAAAACAAACAATCCAGTCAAGAAATGGGCAGAAGACATGAAAAGACACTTCTCCAAAGCAGACATAAAAATGGCTAACAGACACATGAAAAAATATTCGACATTTTTTCCATATTCTGATCACCAGCCATCATCTGTATTTGATTTGAAATACAAATCAAAACCACAAGATTACACCTTACACCACTGAGAATGGCAAAAATCAACAAGACAGGAAACAAGTGTTGACACGGATGTGGAGAAAGGGGAACACTCTTACACTGTTGGTAGAAATGCAAGCTGGCACAGCCACTCTGGAAAGCAGTATGGAGGTTCCTTGAGACATTAAAAATAGAGCTACTCTATTACCCAGCAATTGCACTAATAGGCATTTGCCCCAAAGATACAGATGTAGTGAAAAGAAGGGGCACATGCACTGCAATGTTCATAGTAGCAATGTCCATGATAGCCAAACTATAGAAAGAGCCGAGATGTCCTTCAACAGATGAATGGATAAAGAAGATGTGGTTGGTCCATATACACAATGGAATATTACTCAGCCATCAGAAAGATGGCCATCCTTTTGCATCGACATCATTCATTTGCATCGACATGGATGGAACTGGAAGGGATTATGCTAAGTGAAATAAGTCAAGCAGAGAAAGACAATTATCATATGGTTCCACTCATATGTGGAATATAAGGAATGGTGCAGAGGACCATAGGGGAAGGGAAAGAAAACTTAATAGGAAGAAATCAGCAAGGGAGAAAAACCATGAAGGACTCTGGACTCATGGAACCAAACTGAGGGTTACAGAAGGGAGCGGGATGGAGAATGGGATAACTGGGTGATGGGTATTAAGGAGGGCATGTGTGGTGATGAGCACAGGGTGTTATATGCAACTAATGAATTGTTGAACACTACATCAAAAACTAATGATGTACTGTATGTTGGCTAACTGAACATAATAAAAAATAAGAAACACAGAAACACTGATGATGTACTATATGTTGGCTAATTGAACATAATAATAAAAAATAGTCAAAAAGTAGAAACAACTCAGATGACTGGATAAACAAATTGATATGTCCTTTCAATGGAATATTATTTGGTCATAAAGAGGAATGAAGTACTGATCCATGCCACAGTATGGATGAACCTTGAAAACATCATGCTAAGTTAAAGAAGCCATACACAAAAGGCCACATTTTGTATGGTTCCATGTATATATTTATGTACATGTATATTTATATTAAATATGTATATATATTTATGTAATATACATATTTCCATACACACATACAAACTATACATAATTTATACTTATATCAAGATGTATATTAAATATATATATATCTAGAATAGTCAAATCCATAGACACAGAAAGCAGATTAGTGGTTTCCAAGGGGTGATTAGAGCGTAGAAGTGAATGTTTAACAGGTATGGGGTTTTCTTTGAGGGTGATGAAAGTGTTCTAGAACTAGATAGTGGTAATGATTACACAGCAATGTGCATGCACTAAATATACCTAATTGTAAATTTTATGTTATATGTGTTTTTACCACAATGCAAAAGTATTTAGATCCAAAGAAGTGTTTTGAAAAAAAGAATGTCATGGTCTGATTTATATTTTTAAAAGATCATTCTATCTGCTCTGTTGGGAAGGGACAGTTAGGTGAGTAGCAAGAATAGAAGCAGGGAGATCAGTTAGGGGCTCTTTTAATAATCCAATAGAGAGATTAGATGGGTGGGTATAGGAGTCTGGAGCTTGGAGGAGAGGTCTTCAAAAGGAGATTTTAATCAGAAATCTTTGGCATATACATAATATTTAGAGCTATGAGACTGATATCTAAAGCCATGAGACTGGTTGAGATCACCAAGATATGTTTCTCCCCATATAGGCCATTCAGTCTCTCACACGATGGAGCTCCAATTTTCATAGAGGAGACAAAGTTTCTTTACTCTAAGAAGCCTTCAACTTTTAGCAGATGATCTTCACTCTGGTGAGGCTCATCTGTTGGGAGAAACTGTTGTTACCCTGATAGGTTCTCATGGTAATGCAGAAGCAGTGGTCTCCTTACTCTAGAGATTTCCCAGTCTGACTAGGGAAACACTGTCCATCCATTTAAAGTAGTCCCTAGCCAAAGAGAAAAGCATTATTCTGCATGAGGGAGCCTCCCCGAGTATAATGGGAAAGATACGCCTCCCTGGGTTCCCTACTGCTTATGGTTGTAGCCCCAAGAAGAAAGCATAGAGAGCACTAGCATTGCCTAAGCAGCAGCATTAACTCCCAGACCTAAAGTTGACAATGAAGAGATCCATATATGTTGCAGGCCAAACCAGAATACCACTTAATGTCCATGTCTGGAAATAGCAATTAGAGTTTATTAATTGAGTTGCTGTTAATCCTGCCACTATCAAAGCTAATTATCCTTAACTGGAGTTGTCTACTCTGATAATAAGCATTTAGTTTCCTTCCATTCAATTTAACAATATTCCAGGCACTGTCCTAGATACTTTGGGAAATACCATACTTTACGAAGTTTGATGTTTTGTTGTGGGATCAGCCTTGTACATAGATAACTCCAGCTTAAGGCAGAAAGTGATGAGTGCTGTAGAGAGTCATATGCTAGGGTACTTAATGGGAAGATTAATTCTGCCTGGTGAGGAGCAGATTTGGATGGAACTTTGTAGAAGAAGCAATATGTGAGCTGGAACTTAAGAGAATAAGATTTCCATGGGCATTCCAGGCAGATGGAACAGCATAAGCAACTGATTGGAGGCCAAAAATGCAGAGTATATCATAGTTACTAAATATCATTAATTTGTTTATTTATCTCATTTACCCATTAATTTAGCAAATTTTCGTTAAGTACCTATTATGTCCCAAGTGTTTTGGATACAGCAGTGAACAAAACAAATTCCCTGTCCTTGTGGAGTTTACATTCTAGAGGGCTGGGTTACATTATAAACAAACAAACAAAAAAGCAAATAAATATGTTATTTGTTAAGTAATAGTAAATATGTTGAAAAGAAAAACAGAATAAGGGGTAAAGAGTGATGGGGAGAGGTTCTGTTTTATGTAGGGTGGTCATGGAAGTTATCTCTACTAAGATGTCATTCAGGTAAAGACCTAGAGTCAAATATATATTCAGTGGAAAAATGTTTCAGATGGACAAAATAACAAGATCCTGTGGCAAGGGTATGCTTGCTATGTCCTTGGGTCATAAAGGCCTAAGCAACAGGAAGAATGGAGCCACCATTTACCAAAATGAGGAAGCCTAAAACAGGAATAGGCTTAGGTCTTATGGAAGATCTGGAGTTTGGTTTAAGGAATGCTAAGTTTAAGATGTTTTTAGCCACCCAAGTGTCCAGTTGGCAGTTGGATACATGAATCTGTAATTTATGTTCTGGTGCTAATAATTAGGGAGCTGGTGTCACTTATAGTATATTTAATATGATGATACTGGATGAGATCACAAGGGAGAAACTGTTGATAGAGCCATAGCTTAATGACTGAGCTCTGAGTTACTCCAATATTAAGCATTTGAATTGGTGAGAAGGAACAAATAAGAGACTTAAAGAAATAATGGATGGTGGTTTTTGTAGAAGTGAGGGCAAAAAATAATGAGGCTTTGAATTACAGTCCTTACACTATAGGGAAATAGAAATAGGGTCAGTATTAAGCAAGGCATTATGGAAATAAAATAATCAGGATTGAACATGGGATAGGGGTGGAAGTGAACAGGGAAAGAGAAGGGCACAGGAGGCCTCCTTGGCATGATTCTGGCTCAGACAACGTGGTGGATGGTGGTGCCATTAATTAATATAGGGGACATTAGCAGGGGAGTGGAGAATTGGTTTGAGCAGAAGGAAGTAGAAGGAGGAGTTGGAAAGATGTTGAGTTCAGTTTGGGACATGTGAGTTTGAGATTTTTTATGAGACTTTCAATAGAGTCAGATTGGTAGCTGTAAATGCAAAGATCCAGAACTATATAAAAGCTGACACTGTTTCTTTAGCCACTAATCATTGTGTCTGTCACTTAGGCTCATAATGTAGTGACCACTGATAGGTGGGGGTTGGAAGAGGGAGATAAGAAGGAGGAAGTTCACATTTCTGAATCTGCTCTGCCACTTATTAACTGTGAGACCTTAGGCTGGTTATGCCAACTCTGAACCTAGATTTCCTCATTGGTAAATGGGGACCATATAAATACCTCATGGGGTTGTTTTAATGATTAAATTGGCCATTGCATAGAAAAAAACTTGAGAAAAATAAGTGCTTACAAACTTTGGGTTGAGTAGGGCTGTGAATGGATTGATTTGAGTACCCTCCCAGGGAACACTAGCACCAGGGAACACTAGATAGGGGGCTGCAAGCCAGGTAGGGCATGTCTGGGGCATGAGTGAAGATTGAGAATAGAAAGAACCTTTCTAGAACTTTCTCACAGTAGATATCTTAGAATTTTTTGTGGTGGTGTTCAGGAAGGGCTTTAGGGAGGTCTCATCTCACATGCCTACTGTAGCTTTCACATACAGAGCATGTACCAGCTGGGACACCTCACTGGTGGTGCAGGGAATAAAGCTCATTGGGAAGACATGATGTTGGAATGTTTGTGCCAATTTTTCTAGGAATGGAGCTGTCTCTGGGGACTAGATGGATCTCAGAGAAGGAATAAAGTGCTAGGAGCTCAGGGTGTGAGGACAGAGCAGCTCTGAAGTGGATTAGTCAGTCTGGGGCAGAGGGAGATGGAGAAACTGGGAGAGGATAAAAGAGGATATAAAATCAGAGCAATAATATAAGAAATTAAGAGAATGAGAGAGAAAGGAAGACATAATGAGACTGGAATCAGACTGAGAAGCTAACTTCCACTACAGTATTGTTTGTTAAAGCCTAACAGAGGGCCTGACACTCAGTAAATAAGTAGTGAGTATTTGTTGAATGAATGAATATATGAATGGGGCACAGGGAAGACTAAAAGGAGACAAAGAAAGCAACAGGGAATGGTATTAGTGCTGGAAGAGTGGATCTGTAACTGAAATCAATTTGACAAACATTTATTGATCCCCTATTGCCTGCCAAGTACTGAGGAAATTAGAGGCTGGAGGCATAGCAGGCATAGCTCTGAGTTACAAATAGCTGAGCTCTAGCGTGCTGGTGGCTCTGTTAGAGAGCATCATTGGAAAGTGGTCCCTGTTATCAGTTGTCAGCAGTGTGTGCATATCTCCCAGAATGTGCTCACTCTGCCTACTTCAGTGTGCTTAGTGTCTTTGTCCCTACTATAGGTCAAACTTGAGGAAAACTAACAAGCATATTTTAATATTGGCTGTTACTGTGTAAAACTAGAAAGAAATCTCAGTTGGAATGCCAGGCACTGTCACCTAATATAACTCTCTTCTACTAAGAATTTAAACAAATGAATATCATAAGTTGAATGGCTTGCTCAAGATCACATGGTAGCAAGGCCAGGGTTCAAATCTAGTTTTCGTATTTGCTGTCAGCCTTCTGTCCTCTGGCTGCCTTCATAAGTTTTATACCTACGTAGACCTCTTACCACCTTCCAAAAACTAGAAGAAAATGCAGACATCTAAAGGCAGCATATGATGACATACAGATATCTAGAAGTATGTGCTGCATGGAGGAATCTTGACTTTACAATAAATCTGATCATCGGGGACTCTAATACAAGAAGTTTCACAGTGCAATTCATTCATTCATTCCATCATTTGTATATTCAACTATGCTTCGAACATGGGTTGATTTCATACTATGTGTCCAAATCCATTTGTAAGTGTAAATAGAAGCAAGTCAGAAATGGGGAGTACCTGGAGAACTTCTCACTCTAGTGGGTAATGGAGAAACCAAGGATAACAATGATAATAACCATCATTTATTGAGTACTTACATTGTTCCAGTGACTTCCCATAGTTTAATTTTTTTTATCCTTAAAGTAACCCTATGAAGTGTAAGTACTATTATTTCCCCCATTTTATGGTTAGTGAACAGAGGCCCAGGGAGATCACACAACTTGCTTAAGGTTCCACAGCTGTGAGGCAGAACCAGGATTTGAATCCAGGAAGCCTGACTTTAGAGTCCCCAAAATGATAACTCCTGTCTGGGATTAAGTGCTAAATTCTCCATTCTCTTCTCTCACTCATCCTCACATTACTTTCACTCCAATCAAAGAAGATCTGTCTCCCCTTCCTGTATCATTCTCTTTACCATTCTCATACTTTTGTTTCTCTTGTTGCCTTTGCATGGGATGCTCTTCTCATTGTTTTATCGTCTCACATCTAAGTTCTCTTCATATGAAAAATGGAAGTTCAGATGTTGCCAACTCCATCACAAAGCTTACTATGAACCCACCTAAACAATGTGAAGTGAGCTCTTTCTCATCCTTTTTAGGATGCCATGGTTTTAACCTAGGTTTTTTGCAACATTACCAGGTCTTATTTATATTTTTGCTCTTATATTTTTGTTAGTGCTACACTTATCTTTCCTCCCTTACCCCTGGCCAGATTGCAACTCCCTTAAGAGCTAGGACCATATCTGGAGCCCTTTGGCATGATACTTAGAGGTTGTAGGTATTTATTTGTATAGAAATAAATGATCTGTTATTTGGTTCCCCAGACATATATATGTGTTAAGTAGTAATTCTTGGTCCATGAGTCTAAGTTACTTCTCCCTATTCCTAAAGGTATTCTTCACTTCTTTGCTGAAGGCTGTAGGTGATGGTGTAAAGCATAGATGTAATGATGCCGAAGAAGATAGTAATGAGCTTGTTTTCAACTTGGGACACCTGTGAATGAGGTTTTAGATATGTAGAAACGGCTGTGCCCAAGAAGATGGCCACCAGATCAAAATGGGAACTATAGATGGAAAAGACTTCAAAATGTCAAGATGCAAGGAGGTAGTCAGGAGGTGAGGACGAAGCCAAAGGGCCAAAGCAGGCTCATGGTACTGCTTTATGCTACCCACTAGCATCAGTTCACTGAAGCTGACATAAGAGAATGTCAGATTTAGCACAGCCTGGGTCTTATAGATGAAATGGTTGGAAACATTGGAGGTACAGTAATGACATAATGGATATGAAAGTCTACTGAAACTGCTGTCATCCAGCAGCTGGCCACCAGGCCCTTGCAGGGACTCTCTATATGTGGGTAACATAGAGCATAACCGATGACTATAGCCCAGATTCAGGTCAGGACCTCCAGGTGGAAGCTCTCCATGATGCTGAAGGAGGGGGAGCTCATTACCAGGAGAAAGTAGGGGGTCACAAAGGAGTCAGCACAGAAGTCAGGCCATGTGTGGGTATGTGTGAATTGTATGTGTGGTTGCTGCTATGGCAGTAACAGGTGACCAGGAAGGAGAGATTGCTATGGAAAAGATGCAAAAGACTGTGCAGTTGTGCACCAATGGTCCCCTAAACCCTGTCCATATACTGAGCCTATGAAAAGGGTCACAAACTGAGTACCCTGAACACAGACTATCCTTGAGGGAGTTGCATCCAATCAGAATTTGAAATGCCTTTACTCACATACTTCCAAGTCTTCTTCTTTAACCTTGTCCTCCCCTGTACAGATCTGGATACTATTGAAGGAACTCACAGAGAGTGTGTTTCCTCCTACAACTTCTGTTTTTGTCAAGCCATCAAAGCGCATAAGAGGGGAACAGTGACTGGTAAATGAATGTATGAATGAAGAATGTAGAGGCCTCTGAATTTTTTAGAAGTTGTCTGCAGTCAGATAAACTTTGAGTACATTCCATTGTGCAACCTTCATTCCCCAAAGTCCACTTCTCCTCATATATATTTTTTTTAAGTTTGGTAATTTCTGCCTTCTAATTAGGAAACAAGATTTCTAAGGAGGCCACCGTAGAGGTGGGGAAAATGAAATAAAGAGAAAAAAAAGATCAATTGACCAAACTTATCAATTCAGTCAGTTTTGTTCAAATAGTTGTGTCAAACGACTAGAAGTTAATTTGATTATTTTGGATTGTAGGGTCACAGACACAGAACATTTTATTTTTCATCTATTCATTGTTGATGTGTAAGACATAGACAAAGAAACAGAGGCAAAGGCTTGAAACTAAGTCATACTTAAGGTTGGGTTTCTAGTCACTTAAGTAACTAGTTGATTCAGTGATAAAAATGCCACTGAGCCAGTTGTACTGGTGGTGTATAGACAGAACTGAAGATCTTGGCTTTCAATTTGTCCTTGATTGGTGTGACTGGCATAATTACAGTTGAATTGCACTCTGCTTGAAGCCAGCATGCTAGGTAAAAAACTGGATATATATATATAATTAATTTGATTTCTCTCCCTCATAGATATGCCTTTTCCAGAAAGTAATATAACTGGAATAATAGAATTGTATAGTCTTTTGTGTCTGCCCTCTTTCACATAGCACAATGCTTTTGAGATAGATCCATGTTGTGCCACGTATCAATAGTTTGTTCCTTTCACTGCCAAATAGTGTTCCATTGGATAAATACACAGTTTGATCATTCATTAGTTGATAGAAATTTGGGTCTGTCCTATTTTGTTAGCTCTTTTGAATAAACTGCGAAAAGCATTTTGTTGTAGCTCCTTTGGTCATGTGTTTTCATTTCTTTTGAATAAATACATGGGACTGAGGTGACTGGGTAACAAGTTAAGTTACATATTTAAATCAGAAGAAACTACTAAACTGTTTTCCAAAGGGACTATGCTATTTTGCCTTCTCAGTAGCAATGCATATTAAGTTCTGGTTGCACTACATCCTCATCAGGTATCGTTAGGGTAGTTTTGTTTTGTTTTATTTTATTTTGTTTTTGTCTTTTAGGAAATGTGTATTTCCATTTATTGTGGTTTTAAATTGGATTTCCTAAAAAAATAAATTGGATTTCCTTGAAGAAAAATTATATTGGACATCTTCCTTAGAGTGTCTATTTAAAGCTGCTCAAATTTTCACTGGGTTATTTGTTTTATCATTGTTGAGTTGTGAGAGTTGTTTACATATTAGAGATACAAGTGTTTTATCAGACATGTCTTCTGAAATATTTTCTCCTGTCCTTTGTGTTTCCATAACAGTGTCACTCAAATAGCAGAAGTTTTGAATTATGATGAAGTCAAATTTATCAAGCTTTTCTTGTGTTGTCTGTGTTTTTGTTTCTTTCTAAGAAATCTCTGCCTAACCCAGGCCACACTGAATTTCTTCAGAAGTGTTATAGGTTTTGGTTTTATATTTGGAACTGTGATACATTTGGAATGAATTTTTTAATATGGCACATAATATGGGTTAAAGGTAATTTTTATGTATATGGTAATCCAATTGCTCCAGCATTATTTGTCCAAAATACTATCTTTTCTTCACTAAATACTTTGTCATTTTTGTTAAAAATCAATTGATCATATGTATTTTGGGTTTCTTTTAGATTCTCTTCTGTTTTGTTCAATTGATCTGTATGTTTATCCTTCTGCCAAGACCACACTTCCTTGATTACTGAGCTTTATACTAAGTCTTGAAAGTAGGTAGTATAAGTCTTCCAATGTTTTTCATTTTCAAAATTTTGGCTATTCTAGTTAATTTAGTCCAATATAAAACAGGACTCTTAAGGATCGAAACTCATTATACAAGACCCGTTTAGAGAAGGGGTGATTATCTTCCCTGCTTCTCCATTTATCAGCCCAATTTGGCTTGTTCTTAATTTGGAAAGAGTGAATGGTACTTCATGATGGATTATTTCAACCTTAATTCCTGGTCCCACCCATTAAATCCCCTGTTAATTTCATACTGCTGCTATAACAAATCACTATAAATGTAGCGGCTTAAAACAACCCAATTTTATTTTGTTACAGCTCTGTAGATGAGACATTTGATTCAGGTCTCTCTGGGCTAAAATGAGGTGTTGGGAGGCTTGTGTTCCATTCTGGCAGCTCATGGGGTGAAATTTGTCTTCTTGCTTTTTCCAGCTTCTAGGGGCTTCCTGCATTAGTTGGACCATGAAATCCTTCTATCCTCAAAGACAACAATGGCCAGTTGAGTGTTTCTCATGTTGCATCACTCTGACACTGACTCCTCTGCCTCTCTCTTCTACTGCTAAGAATCCTTAAGTATCCATTTAGGCCCACTAAAAAATCCAGAATAACTTCTCTATTTTAAGGTCACCAGCTCAGGAATCAAAACTCCATCTGCAACCTTCATTCTCTTTTTTCATCTATAACATAATATAGTCACAGGTTCTGGGGCTTAGAACATGGACATCTTCTTGGAGCCATTATTCTGCCTACCATGATCATGATGTATTTTTGTTTATATATTTGCTGGATTTAGTTTACTGACATTCTGTTAAGACTCCCTGCATTTATGTTTCTGAAGGATATTTGCCTGTATTTTACTTGTGTCACCCTTGTCCAGTAATGTCAGAATAATGGTGATATAACAATATGTACTGGGCAATGTTTCTTATATTCTTCTGGAAGAGTTTTTTCATAATTGATATTGTTGTTTCTGTTTGTATGGAGGTTTCTGTGAGTTTAATTTCTGTGGTAGATATAGGAATATTTATGTTGCTTGTTTTTTCTTGAGTGAGCAGTGGTAGTATCTTTCAAGGAATTTTTCCTTTTATTTAATTGATCAAATTTATTGGCAAAAATTTTTTCAAAATAGTCCTTTATTATCCTTTTTAATTCCTGAAATAACTGTAGTAGTGTCTCTCCTTCCTTTGTTATATTGGTGATTTATATCTTTTTTTCTTCTTGATCCATCTGTCTTGAGGCTTATAAATATTGCTCTTAGAGTCAGGCTTTAGTTTCATTGATTTATATTGTTTTTCTATTTCATCTGCCAAATCTGAGATTTGTGCTCTTTATATTTTCTTAACATTTTTTGACTTTGGGATTTAATCTGCTTTTTATCCCCTCATTTCTTAAGCTGGAATTTTAGATTGTTGATTCGAAAAATTTGCCTTTTCTAATAACAGGGTTTTACCACTGTAAATTTCCCCCAAAGCATGTTATATATTTGCCTCAAATATTTTGATATGATGTACTTTAATTTTCATTAAATTAAAAATATTTTATAATTTCCAGTGACTCCTTGTTTGGCCCATGGATTTTTTCAAAGAGTGGTATTATTTATTTTCCAAATAATCACATATTTTCCAGGATATTAATTTCTAGTTTAATTCTGTAATGGTCAGAATATACTGTAGCTTTAATTATTTTAAATAGCTGTGTTCCTTCTTACCAGATACACCTGTGAAGTGCTGAAAAGTTGGAGGAGCACAAAGGGCTTTTGCTGTACTGAGTGTCCAGTTCAAGAAGACCCCCAACTGTTCTCAAGTGAGGTACTCTGATATCTTGACAATGTTACCAAGAAATGTCTATGCAAATTGAAGAAACATTTTAAAATCTCTAAAGGTAAAAGAGTCTTATCTGAGCCCAAATTAGGACAGCTAATTGGGATACATGCCCTTCACAAGGAAGAAGTTGTTCCAGAGAATGGACAGTTTTTATAGGATTGTATACATTTTTACATCTTGTAAAAGCTCAAAATATTATACATTAGTACATAGGCAGGAATCATGAGATTTATCATAGGGGAATGCAGGGAGTAGGAGTATTAATTGATACCTCAAAGACAAGATGATTTGCCTTTAGGCTACTCATTCACAAAGCAGATGTATAATGTATGTGTGGTGGGCAATAAATCAGGCTTTTGGTTTGAATAAAGTTTATATACAATCATGTTGAATTGGGAAGAAATCTAAAATGGCTTCCCTTGTATACCAGGTCTTTAGAGAGTTTTTTCCTCTTATCATTACAGAGAAAGTAAATATGGTTCTATTAATAAACTTGATTCACATTTTATTAAAAAAATTGTACTATGAAAAACAGATGTTTCTAGAAATCTGGAAATGTATTCATAAATTTGTTAACCTAAAGAATGCTGATAAAACAAAAGTTTGCTTACTAGTTTGTTTTCACTAGAAACTAAGGGTTCTAAGAGTTAAGAATTGTGATAAGTATAACTCAGACTACTAGAAATAAGGGAAACAACTCTATATGCAAGAAAAGTAAAATAGGTATTTTTGAAAAAAAAAGGAACAGGAATACATTTTTGTTGAGGGAAAAGAAAGTAATTTTTTTCTAAAGTGAGAGTGGTTATTTAAAGAAGGAAAACTTGGTACAAATATGAATGCATAAAGTTGTATGAGGTTTATAGGGAGGGAATCTTTAGAAGGAAATTGTGTGTGGTCAGTACTGGCTAGTACTGGAACTAAATTTAAGTAAATGAGTTTTAATATCAAAAGTATACTGATGGAACAGTCAACAAAACAAAGAGACAACCCACAGAATGGGAGAAGATATTCACATATTCAGACAAAAGGCTGATATCCAGGATCTATAAAGAACTCCTCAAACTCAACACACACAAAACAGATAATCATGTCCAAAAATGGACAGAAGACATACAAATGGCTAACAGACACATGAAAAAATGTTCATCATCACTAGCCATCAGGGAGGTTCAAATCAAAACCACATTGAGATACCACCTTACACCAGTTAGAATGGCCAAAATTAACAAGACAGTAAACAACAAGTGTTGGAGAGGATGTGGAGAAAGGGGAACCCTCTTACACTGTTGGTGGGAATGCAAATTGGTGCAGCCACTTTGGAAAACAGTGTGGAGGTTCCTTAAGAAATTAAAAATAAAGCTTCCCTGAGGGTTGTGGGGGGTGGGGGTAGGGAGTGGGGGGAGGCTAGGGAGAGGGTGGTGGGGTTATGGACATTGGGGAAGGTATGTGCTATGATGAGTGTTGTGAAGTGTACAAACCTGGTGATTCACAGACCTGTACCCCTGGGGCTAATAATACAATATATATTAATAAAAAAAAATAGAGCTTCCCTATGACCCTGCAATTGCATTACTGGGTATTTGCCCCAAAGATACAGATGTGGTGAAAAGAAGGGCCATCTGTACCCCAATGTTCATAGCAGCAATGGCCACAGTCACCAAACTATGGAAGAGGTGCTTCAACAGATGAATGGATAAGGAAGATGTGGTCCATATACATTACGGAGTACTACACCTCCATCAGAAAGGATGAATACCCAACTTTTGTATCAACAAAATTTGAACGGGACTGGAAGAAATTATGCTGAGTGAAATAAGTCAAGCGGAGAGAGTCAATTATTATATGGCTTCACTTATTTGTGGAGCATAAGAAATAACACAGAGGACATGGGGAGATGGAGAGGAGAAGGGAGTTAGGGGAAATTGGAGGGGGAGATGAACCATGAGAGACTATGGGCTCTGAAAAACATTCTGAGGGTTTTGGAGGGGCTGGGGGTGGGAGGTTGGGTGAGCCTGGTGGTGGGTATTATAGAGTGCACTTATTTCATTGACCCCCGGGTGTGGTACATAAACAATGAATTCTGATACAGTGAAAAGAAATAAAAAATAAATAAATAATTTTTTAAAAGTATACTTATGCAAAGTTAAAATTTTTGTTTTCTCTTTGTTAAAAATGTTTTCTTAAACTATAGATCCCCTCTTAATAAAACATTGTAAATATTTTTATCTTTAAAGTTATATGCCTAGAAAGTAAGAATCCTGTGTTTTACAAAAAAAAAAATTACCTATTTTTATCAGGTGTTTGATTTACTCTAAGAAAAGTCTTAATATTTTTAAAAAGATAAATTTTGCTCACAACTATGTGATCTTATGTATTTGTCTTTGATATCTTTTATTGTCACTTTGGTTAAATGGGCAATTAAAAACCGGTCATAATGATCTGTTATCCTAGTCAAGTCTTCAAACCTTTGATAATTTTTGACACATTTCCCTCAATCAAATTCTAAAATGAAATATTTTGTCTACAATCTGAGGTGTTCTGGAGAGCTCCTGGAACGTTTTGAAGATTTTGTAAGGAATTAAATGAATTAGATTTATCTGGTATGTTAAAGTAAAAATATAAGAAGAAATTATTGCATTTCTTTTATGCACCAGAAAATAAGCCATTTTTGTGAATGTACCGTGTGTATCTAAAACCAATGCATATTCTTCTGTTGTTGAGTGAAGTGTTCTATAAGTGTCAGGTCAAGTTCACTGCTAATATACATATCTTCTATATCCTCATTTATTTTCTCCCTACATATTCTATTGCTAAATGAGAGAGATGTGGGAAGTATCCAGTTATAATACTATATTTGACTTTTTCTCCTTTCAGTTCTGACAGTTTTTGCTCTATGTATTCTGAAATTCTGAGTAGGTATACACAAATTTAGGATTATGTTTTCTTCTTAACAAACTGAATTCCTTATCATTGCATCATGTCCTTCTTTATGTCTGGTGGTAATATTACTTGATCTGAAGTGTTCTTGGTCTGATAATTCATACAGCCATTGTAGCTTTCTTTTGGTTAAGGTTTTCATGGTATATCTTATTTTCCTTCATTTTGTTTTTCATATATCAATATTTTTATGATTATAGTAAACTTCTTATAGAAAGCATATATTCAGGTCTTACTTTTATGGTCAATATGACAATATCTATCATTTTGTTGGTGTTAAAACCATTTACAATTAATGAAATTATTGATATGGTTACATTTAAAGAGACTAAAATATTCAAATACCTTTTATGTTTACTTTTATTTTTATCATTCCTGGCCCTCTTCATTACTTGCTCTAGATTCAAGTTTCCGTCTGGCATCACACTTTTTCTGCTTAAAAAACTTCCTTTAACATTTCTTGTAGCCCATATTTACTAGAAGTAAATTCTCTTACCTTTTGTTTGAGAAAGTTTGTATTTTGTCTTCATTATTGAAAAACATTTTAATAGATAAAGGTTTCTGGGTTGACAGGTCTTTCTTTCAATACCTGAAAGATGTCACCCAATTATCTTCTGGCTTGCATAGTTTCTGATGGCAAGTCTACTGTATTTCTAATTTTTGTTCCTTTGTATGTACTGCATCCTTTTACCATCAATACTTTTGTTTTGTAGTTGGGTTTCAGAAGTTAGCTATGATGTACTTGAAGTGTGTGTATTTATATTTATCCATATTCTTTTTCTCTGAGTTCCTGGGATATGTGTTTTATAGTCTTTCATTATTTTTGAAAACTTCTTAGTCATTAGGTTTTTTAAATGATCCTTTTGCCCATATTTTTTCCTGCCTTCTTTTCTGAGACTCGAATTACTGCATGTTAATCAACTACATATTATACCACAACTTTTGGATGCTTTGTCCCCCCCCCCCCACTTTTTTCTCTTTGCATTATAGTTTGGATAATTTACAATGATCTATCTTTGAGTTCACTAATTACTTCTTTGGCTGTATCCATATGTTAATAAACCCATCAAAGGCATTCTTTATTTGTGTTACCTCACTATTGTATTACTTTGTTACCGTGTTTTTTTTGTTTGTTTTTTTGTTTCCAGAGAGGGATGGGGGTGCAGAGGGAAAGGGAGAAGGAGAGAGAGAACCTTGAGCAGGCTCTATGCCCAGTAGAGAGGGCTTGATTTCACAACCTTGAGATCATGACTTGAGCCAAAATCAAGAGATGATTAACTGACTGAGCCACCCAAGAGCCCCTGTTACTGTGTATTTTTTTTTAATTTAAAGTATTTCCATTTTACTATTTCATGTAGTTTTCATTGCTGTACTGATATTCTCCATATGTTCAAGCATGTATGTCCATCTTTTATACTAGGTCATTTATCATATTAATTGTAGTTATTAGAAAGTCTCTGTCTAACCATTCTAATATTTACAAATCTCTATATCAGGTTTGGTTGATTGCTTTATTTATTGAAAAGAGATTATTTTTTCTTGCTTTTGTGTTTGTGTCTTAATTTTTTACTTAGTACCATGCAATGCATTTAGAAGAACAGTAGAAACTAAGATAAACTGCTATGTCTGGAAATGACCCTGTCTCTATAAGGTTGTTTAATTGTGAAATTGAGTCAGTCCACTCAGTAGCTGAGCAGGCTTTGTGCTATCATTACCATCATTGTACTTTGAATTCCTGCAGTAGTAAGCCACTGTTATCAAGTCCTTAGAGTGTGAGTTGTGGTGCCAGAGGGTTTTTCTCTGTCTTCCTGCTTCTTCTGTCTTTGGTCTTGAGCGGGAGTTTCCTGTCTTCCCCCAGTAGTAGGAGACCTATGCTTGATATGTGTGTAACATCCTGGGCTTAAGTTAGCTGCTCCTGTTTGAGATGTAAAGGGTTTTGTTGATATTCTTCTCTGAGGACCAAGGGAATTTTTCTGCAGTCTGGGTAAAGGATTCCATATTTTTTCCTTAGAGGCAGACAAGTTTTGCTTTTACTCCTCCCCCTAGAAGCAAAAGATCTTTCCTGTGCCAAGGAAGTGAGAGGGTTTTTCTGCCCCACCCTATGCATCTTTAAGCTTTTGCTTCAGAAAGAGTCCAAGGAAGCTCGCAGGGAAGTACTTCCCATCTTTTTTATGAACACCCAATATGGATATTTGGAAAACAGCATGTGTGTGAATGCAAACTTCTCTTGTGTTGTGGACAATCACCTCTTCCAAACTGACACAGTATTTTGAACTTTTCAACCTCTGTCTTTTTTTCCAATTTTTAAATTTTTCATTATGTTCAGTTTGCCAACATATAGTACATTGTAAGATTTTGTTGTAGTGTTCAATGATTCATTAGTTGCATATAACACCCAGTGCTCATTTCAACATGTGCCCTCCTTAATACCCATCATCTGGTCAACCTGTTGTCTTATATTGAAATGAAGCTAGTCTTTTTATTGTTCCCACACATGGATTATTCAAAACTGCTTTTATCTCTATGGCTTTGCTCATACTGTTCCTTTTGTATGGAGAGCCCTCTTTTCTTCTCTATAAGTTTCCAAATCCTTAATTGTCAGGCTCAACTTTTATTTCACTCTTAATAATTCCAGCTAGTTTTAATTTCTTCCTTGTTGATCTCCCTTATAACCCATTCTTTAATATATTATTACCTCCAATTTACAAGTGAATATTTAAGCACTTACCATTTAGTATTTTATTACATTGTGTCATATTGTTTCCTAATTGTGTCACTGGGTCTAACCGGATATACAGTACATGCCCAATGTACTTAGTACATTTAGTTAAAAATGTATTAAGTTACTCTTGTATCACATTGACTGCAATAATAAAATAAAAACAGCTATTCCAACTTCCTTTTGATTAAAG
This sequence comes from Mustela nigripes, assembly GCF_022355385.1. Classification (NCBI taxonomy): domain Eukaryota; kingdom Metazoa; phylum Chordata; class Mammalia; order Carnivora; family Mustelidae; genus Mustela; species Mustela nigripes. Next base: position 19,243,836 of record NC_081575.1, on the reverse strand, counting down.
TTGCTATGCCATTAGCCCATTAACATATTAGTTTAACAAATTAGTTCTGAAACTCCATGTAATGATGCTGGAGGAGGATAAGCACTGAAGTCCAATGACATATCATCACATCATCTTGGACTTCAGTTTCTTCATCAGTAAAATGGAGGCAGTCATTAAATTTGCTCGAACAACTTCAGAGAGCTGTTTCAAGGACCAAAAAAGGAACAGAAACAATGGGAACAAAGGAACAGGAGCATGTTGTAAACTGTAAAGAGCTCTACAAAAAGGGGTTAGGTTTGTAATCATAGTGATCCAGATGGTGACGCAAATAAATACCCTGCCCACTCCCCAACTCTTGGCAAAGTCATAATGAGTCAAGTTGTTACCCACTTGAATCCTGACCAGAATGAGATTTGGGACAGTGATCACAGACATATTAAATAGGATATTAAGTTTTTGTTCCTTCCTTAATGTCCGTCTCAGATCTAGGGCTGCTCCAGGGAAGCTGGATATGAAGTTGCCTCAATAGGGCAGGACTGGGGCAAGGATTTTGGAAATGTCTATTCAAAAATGAAACATGAGGGGCGCCTGGGTGGCTCAGTGGGTTAAGCCTCTGCCTTTGTCTCAGGTCATGATCTCAGGTTCCTGGGATTGAGCCCCACATCGGGCTCTCTGCTCAGCGGGGAGCCTGCTTCTTTCTCTCTCTCTGCATGCCTCTCTGCCTATTTGTGATCTCTGTCTGTCAAACAAATAAATAAAATCTCTAAAAAAAAGTGAAACATGATTTAGAAAAATTTGGATCTGTCAAGACATCCTGTGGACAATGAGATATGGTGTATAGAATATGGTTAACCAATTAATAATATAATGAAGGAGAAAAATCTGGTTTGTGGAGGTATTTTTCTATATCTAGCTCTGAATTTTACTTTATTCCAGAGAGGGGTGTTCCCAAGTAAACGCTTTCTAAGTTTTCAAACACCAGCTGTCAAGGATAGGTAATAAATTATATTGAGAGTTGTTGTGCCTTTTTTTTTAATTGAGCAAGTTAGGAAAACCTTAAGTGTTGGAACAGATAGAGAAAGGGTTGCGAGTAGTAGTGGTGCCCTACCATTTGGGGGAGCATTTGGTTCTTCCATATAACCCAGGAACCGTGAGTAGTCTGTGTCTGAAACTGTGTGTGTGTGTGTGTGTGTGTGTGTGTGTGTGTGTGTGTGTGGTGTCATTTGTGTGCTTTCATAAGTGCATGTTTATGAATTTGTATTTGTGTGATAGTGTGTGCCAGCCTGATTGGTTTTATTACAATCTGTATGTGTTTGAATCTGCATGTGTATCCTAGGAACATTTAAGTTTATATATGTATGTATGTATGTATCAGGGTTCTGAGATTCTTTTAAGGCTTTGGTAAACTATGGACTCTTTTTTATAGGGTAAGTAAGCTTGCAGGCAATAAAGGGTGCTTGATGATCCTGAGAAAGTTGCAGAATAGACTGGAATTTGCTCTAATACTTCAAGACAATTCCTTTGATCCATGTCTCCTTCTCATCCCTGCTCCCACAACACATGTGGCTCTCTGACCGCTTCCACTCCCACTCAGTCCATTCCTATACAAGACATGGGGTTCTGATGAAGGATGGTTGGAACCATTCCACATCTTTCTTTTGAGTGAGTGGCAGATGAGATGTCACCAGAATAGGAGGCTTTATTCTCCCATCTCTACTTCCCTTCTGTTATTAAGGAATTATAGTTCTGGGTACAGCTCTTTTGTTTACCTGACTGGAGGTTTGTTTATCATTCTTTTCAAAAATTTTTAGGGTGAGGCACAAGGACTAGACTTTTTCACTTTTGGAAAAAGGCTTTACCTCCTCCAGAGAAGGTCTGTTCTCCAGGTCTAGGCTAGGAGTTGAGAAACAGAACAGCCCACAGGCTGCTTTAGAAACTCAGCCTTACTCCTGTGTTTCGGAGAGACAGTAGAAGGATCTCTCTAGACAGGCATTGATCTATTGATTTGCTTATTCAACAAATATTTCTGGGGTACTTACTACACATAGTTTCAGCTACAGAAGCAAAGTTCTTTCTTGTCACCATGTTCCTTTGGATAAGAGTTTTTAGGAGACAATGACTGGGAATGATTTGTGGTGGGAACTGGAAACCAACCTGTGGGAGAGAGCAGTGGATTTCAAGAGCAAGCAGGAAAAGTGGAACCCTGTGAAGTTCTGTAATCTCCAAAGATGGGTTTGACCAGTGGTCATGGTTTTGCATTTGTTTCTACCTTTGTTTCCAAATTGGCTATGAAATCATGGTGAATCTTGTGGACTGTAGCTCTCTTCTTTCTCCAACTCCTTCCCTCTCATGACCCAAACCCATTTCCTAGAACTCCTAGAGAACAGTAGCATGGAAGCCCAGGGAGCTTCCATGACCTACAGCCACCCTGAGTCTGAAGCTTCCCTTAACATTTGCTAATGTGGGATTGAGAATGGCTTTTCTCTCTACCCCTTCTTTTTTTTTTTTTTTTTCCTGAGTAGGCTCCATACCCAGCGTGGAGGTCAATGTGGGATTTGAACTCACGACCCTGAGATCAAGACCTGAGCAAAACACTTAATTGACTGAGCCACCCAGGTGCCCCCAAAGTGGTTTTTTCTCAGCCACCAGAGCACACACACTTAAGGAACAAGAACACCTTAGTTCTAGTATAGTCTTTGTGGTAGAATCAATAACAAGTAGGTATCTCTCTTTTCTATCTATTAAGGAATAGGACAGTAACAATCTCTAAGGTCCCTTCTAGTCTGACATTCTGTGATTACTTCTGAAAATCATTGCTACAAAATTTCTTTCAAATTGCAAACAGAAAACTTCAAAAAGCACTAGGGAGAACACTTTTTAGTCTCTGAGAACTGGAATCCTTGTCATTTCCCTACAGATTTGAAAAGGAAGAGAGCTGACATTTATTAAGTGTGCTATGAATCAGGTACTCTCTTATATTCTGTATTATTATTTCAATAATAATTCATAATTTGAAGAAATTTGGGGCAAGTAAAGTGATTGTGTATGTGAAGTACTGGGTACAATGCCTGGCATAAAGTATGCACCCAATAAATATGATGCCCTGGCTCATGGTTCAACCTCTCTCTACCTTGCTCACTGCCATTTAAAAAGATGAAGAAACAGAAACTCAGAGGGATTAAGTGACTGCCCCAAGGCACCCAGATTTTCAGCTCCAAAGGCCATGTGTATGTTGTTATACTACACTGCCTCTGGAGTATGAAGTCTGCAGTTATTTCCTCTGTGGACTTGCTCCATTAGTATGTGCATTTTGAAGAATTTGCTAGAAGGTTTCTTACTCTCTGTCCCAATTGTCCATTGTGATCCAGGGCCTGCATTTGGGAGGTGGCTGCCCAGATATTTTAGATACAACACAAATTTCTCTAAGCAGGATTATAACTGGTCCCATGGAGCTTGAACCCTCCATCTAGGCCTCATTAACATCAGACTCTCATTCTGGGCCAACTGTCCCTTAGGGCACTCCTTGGGTCACCTAGGCAAGGATTCCCAGGAACTTCTGTTCCCCTGATGCAGGTATAGGAAGATGGCTTTGTGGGGGAAGAGCCAAAGGGGCCACTTTTAAATAAAAGGAAATGCAAGTTTGCTTGCTCAGAATTAAATCCAGAAAATCATATCCTTGACTGGCAGAATATTGAGAATTTTTACAAAAGTGGAGGATATGGGAGTAGTTATGACTAGAAATAAGAATGACCATTAACCCTAGGGAAGGAAGAAGGTAAGTTGGAGCTTGTCTACCTAGAGGTGTGGTCATTGGCCTATGTATTAGTGGGGTTAAGCAGGACGTTGCTGGGATGAATGACAGAAGACTGAACTTGGAGGCAACTTCATGACTTGAAAATAGTCTTCCTGTGAAACCCATCAAGTCCATTCATTCTATAGCAGGCTTTCCTGTATTGTTCTTTATTTAGCAGGAAGGCTCATAGAGTTCTACCTCTAGTGGTAGAGATGGTTTTACATGGACACACTCTGGTCACACTCTGGTCTGGTACCCATAGTGTGCATAGAACAAACCTGGGTTTAGGATGGCTTGATATATCTTTAGTATGAGAATAGGCAGGTGGTTCAGATGTGATGTGCAATGCAGATATCTAGAATTAATGTTTTTTTCTTCCACCTCCGGGGTGACCAGCATGATTAAGCACCCCCCCTCTCTTTCTCTCTCTCTCTTTCTCTGTGTTTTATTCTTTATCTCTGTCTCTTTTTCTTATAGATTCCAGAGGTCAGTCTGTGTAATAGAGTCCTAGTGCTGGAGACCAGATATCTGAGTTTCCTAATGGTGTCCAAAATGATTAACCATAAGTGACTCTTAATCTCACAAAACAAACTGAGGGTTGCTGGGGGGAGGGGGTTTGAGAGAAGGGGGTGGGATTATGGACATTGGGGAGGGTATGTGCTTTGGTGAGTGCGGTGAAGTGTGTAAACCTGGTGATTCACAGACCTGTACCCCTGGGGATAAAAATATATGTTTATAAAAAATAAAAAGTTAAAAAAAATATTTTGCTTTGCATATGGGGGGGGCATGATTTGCCTTCTAGAAGTAGCATGATATACTTGAAAGAGTACAGGTTTTGAAGACAAGCAACTCCATTTTGGATCCTGAATAGCTAATGTTTTAGTTTAACTTCCTTAAGCCCATTTTTCTCATCTCTAGAATTAGGATAATCCTGGTACCTGTCCCCTAGATGTGTTGTAAAGATTTACTGAGATAATTTATGAAAAGAATTTAGTTTAGCTCCTGGCAAAGAGTGTGTGCTGAAGGCATATTTGTTGAATGAATAAATGAATGAGTAAGTATTGGTATCTTTCCTTCCTTCTGTCCCACGATGAAGTGCTGTTAAAGAGGCTATCTTTTGCTATCTTTTAATTGACAAGAACATGAAGGTATAATTCAGTCAACTCAGGATCTGTGCTCTCAACCATCTACTAACTGTATGATCTCACTAATTAAAAATTTGTCTGAAATTTAGTATCTTTATCCATAAAATCTTGATGGTAAGGCCAGGTGTCCAGGGATGCTATGAAGATTAAAGGAAATAATGTATGTGATGGGACACTGCACAGAACTTGGAACATGGTACATGATCTATAACACTAGTTCCCTTTCTCTGTGTCCCCTCCAAGGATGTGGGCTTGCTTAATCTTTAGAATATCCATGTAAGGTATGTATTATCATCATAATGAAACAATGTATGTGGAGGTACAGTACAATAAGATGCAGGTAGTCAATAAATGTTTGTTTCCTTCCCCTCTTTTCTTTAATTAAGCTAGTTATTATCCTGCCAACAATCATGCTTTTGCATGAACTATGTGAATATTTTAAAGACTGAGGTGCTAATCTTATATTATCATCAAATTAGAAGGCAGTCTGGACAGCTGGACTATAATCAGAATTATGGTGATTTTAATAAGATGACAAAAGATCACAGAGTTGATAGATATAAAGTGCTTACCTAATTCTTCCCTATTATAGTGAGCTATGAATAGATTAATTTAATATTTCAAAATGTAAAAATCATTAGAAAAGTGTTTTCATGTAAAGTATAGTTTTACATATTAATGTCATGCTTTCCTTAGCATTTAAAAACGCTGTTCTTTACTCACCATAAGACCAAAGACCAAAGTATTTGGTCTAAGTTTATAGAACTGGAGATTGGTTGGGGTTGAGTTCCTCTGACTTAAACCTGGCCTCTTATCTGGTTTCCCAACGTACCATCTAATCTCTACTAATTTGTGTGTTAGCATATGATTTGGATAGGGCCAAAGAGTGGCTATCATTGTGATTTGGGTTAGAGAGAGCTTCATGACAAAATGAAATCTGACCTGTGGTCACAGACTAGCTTAATTTACTCTGAATCACCCTGTTAGTAACCATGGACAAGTCGCTTAACATCTTTTTTCCTTATTGAAGGAATTTCCTTATTCCATCATCTACAAAGTAAATATAATATTAGTACTTACCTGATAGGGTTGTTTTGAGGATTAAATAAGATAATTTATGAATAAATTAATCTATCTACAAGCTTTATCACAAGAGTTCACCATGTTGTGAGGTCTCAGTAAGTGTTAACAGCTGTCACTGCCACAGGCACTATCACCACCACCCTTACCACTACAATAATAATGATGTTACAAAACCATCGCAGAATGGCTAAAGAATTTGGTGTCCTGTCTCATAAAGTATTCCTGATCTCTGAAGGGTGGACTGAGAACTTTCTTGATTTCAAACCTCATTTTTAAAATCTTTCGAAGATGTCTGTCCACATTGTTTTAATTACTATGGAAAATCTGAGATCACCTTGAATCCTGATGCATGGAGGCTTTTCAAGTCTGTACAGGGATCATTCATACCCCCCACCTTTTTTTTTTTTTTTTTTTTTTTTTTTTCTTTTCCCAAAATCTTAACAAAGCTGTACAAGGAAACTGGGCTGAGTGTCATTTGAATGCAAAAGAGCCTTTGAAAATCTTTGCAATTTTATTTTAATTTTATTTTTTATAAACATATATTTTTATCCCCAGGGGTACAGGTCTGTGAATCACCATGCTTAGTGAAATAAGTCAAGCAGAGAAAGACAACTATCATATAATTTTTGCAATTTTTATTGCGGTGGCTTTATTTTAAATTTTCTCCCCCCCCAAAACAAAGTATATTAAACTTCCTCAGTTTGTCTCAAATAATCAGAATTTTACAAGAACCTTTCCTTGTCTCTAAATAAACCAGACTGACTGTTATATAGAGAGATTTATTTAGGTGCTGTTCTTATTCAGACAAGTAGGGAGAAGAGAATAGAACTGGGTTGATTGAATTCTTTTTCTTTTGAAAATTGGCCAGTTGTATGGTTGCTCTGGAGACTAAATTAATACAGGTAGATTTCCTAAATAGCACATTGATAGCTCAGGTGGGAATAGTGAACCTGGATATGTAATCTGGGAATTTTCAATAAGTTACAGATCAGTGTGTGAGCAAGACTTTGCAGCAATAAAAATGGTAGGCAAAGAGAGCCATAGAGACTTTTGTCTGATGAATTCTCAAAAATGGAATGATGAGTGGTTCAGAAAATCTCTTGTGTGAATGCAGAGGGCTGGACTTGAGTGGTCTCTTATGGTTCCCTTTACCTCCGGGACCTTAGAGTGCTAAAAAAATCTTATTCCAGCACTATTTCTTCTTTAGCTTTAGTTCTTAGAATCTTCCTTCTGTCTTCCTTTTATATCTTTTATATTTTAGGCATTTGGGTGCAGCATAATCAAGCCAGACACTGCTTCTATTCTCACAGAGTTGAAAATTTATGGTGTTCTAGGAGGTACTTAATCTGATGTTTGGAGAAGGGATAGCTCTTTAGTCGTGTTTTAAGCTCTGTGTTTTATACAACTCCTTATGTATGAGTTTTCTCCCATTCCTTCAACTTGTAGGATATAATACTTTAGACAAAAGGATGATTTTTCGACTGGAGCTGATCAGGTTGAGGTGGCAGAGAAGTAGGATTAGGGTGGGACCAGAGGTACTGACTTCTTGCCTCTAACATAGCCTCATAACCAGCTTATGGCATCTCCTGCTTGCTATATTCCCCCAAATTATAGAGGAGGCAAGGTGTGTATAATTAAAACAAACTAAGCAAGCAAAGAAACTGAATCACAAAGAACAAAACACCAAACAAAACACAAAAAGAAAATAAACAAAAAAACTCTTCTTTCTAGTTGGCCCCATAAAAGTTGTCTTCCTCTGGCTTTGAAGGGGTCATTTTTCCTTAGTCATCTGGGGTTGAGGCTGCAGCATTAACACCTAATAAACAAGTAAGATTGTCAATCCACTTCCTTTGCCTAAAAGAGAAATTAGGGCCAAGCTATCAATTCCCACCAAAGCCCCTCTCCCTTGTAAAAGAAAAAAAATTATCCATCTTGGGATCAGTTACTGACACTGATTCAGATGGCCCCAGGGTACCGCCAGTCTCCCAAAAGTTTGTGAAATACTTTCTTGAAAGAATAGAGGGGCAAATCCAGGTTTTCTGTGAATGTGGACTGAAAATCAGGGCTCAAGATTCTGGGGCTCATGCTGGAGCCATGGGGCAGGACTTGGGAGCTTCAAGCCATTGTGCTGAGGAAAAATAAAACCTATGACAGATTTTCATCCACTTATTCATGAGTACATCAAAAGGGTATTAAGTACTGACTAGTATTGGGAATAAAACAGTAGGCTGAAACACCTTCGTTCACTTTTCCAGACTCAACAAACATTTCCACGTGTTAACAACCTCCAAGGGGGCAGTATTCATCAGTCAAGTAAACAATAATGTTGAGAACAGAAGTGTGAGTGTGCGGATGTGGTACTTCTTTTCTTTTAGGGCTTTTGAGTTGATCAGTTTTCTTTTAGCTCAGAAAAGAGAAAATCTGAGTGTAGGGAGAGAATGGGATCACAATATCTCTCTTCAGTTATCTGAAGATGATACATATTAAAATGATATCTATTACATATAGAAAAATAGTTGGGTCTATGTTGTATAGAACCAGTGAGCAGACCAGGGACAAATGGACAGAATTTAAAGTGATTCTGATTTTGGTTTATTTCTAATAGAGCTTATGAACTATGGAATATGTGGTCTTGTGGGCTAATAATAACATTAACTATAGTATTGATACCTGTTATTTTAATGTATTTTATATATAACACTTCAAGTAATTTTTAAAAGGACATGTCTCACTTAATCCTTATTACAAATTGTGTGTATTAGTTAGGGTACATAGCATTATCCCTATTTTACAGATGAAGAAATCAAGGCTCAGAAAGGTTAAGACAATTACTCACACAGCTAAAATGGTATAAGTTGGGAATCAAATCAGTACCTATTGATTGGTCTTGAGGGAGTGCTTAAGGAAGGATTCTCTTCCTTGGCTTCTTTCAGAGTGTAAAGAAGCTGTCATCAAACAAAGAGGAATCAAACATCAGCTCTGAATTCCAGTGAGGAAAGAGACATTTACCAAGCGAGAATCCAGTGTGGAACTATGCTCTGCATACCAATCTGGATGAAAGTGATCTATTTCGTTTATTGCCATTTCTATTTTAAGGTTGTGTTCTCTGATTTCAGTGTAAAAATGTAGGTCTGGGCTGGTGGATCACATGAAGTAAATCCCTTCTCGCTCATGATCACAGTTATGATCACACTGTGTTTTGCGTGCACAGATGCATGTTTGTGTGCACAAATGAAAATTATTTTCCTGAGCCTGTGGACACACAGCAGTTTCACAATTTGCCTGAAACAGTGAAGGTTACAATGAAAAAAAGGGAGCCAGGTTTTGCCATTTCCTGCATGAAAACAAACAGCTGAGTTAATTCATTTGATCAACTTGCCCATTTTCCCAGTAGTTTTCTTGGCATAGGGATGAGAATTTTTCTGTGAGCACAGTCTCTGTGTGTGTGTGTTTGTGTGTGTGCGTGTGCATGCGCGCGCGCGCATGCACCACCCTATAGCTGTTTTAAAACTTCCTATTTTCTTTGATTATTTTTCAAAGTTATGTCTGATAATTGTGGATTGTATCTGGAGGCCCACTTGCTAAAAGCACATTGAGTCATAGGCGGACTTTAAGAGTCCAGGAGACCTGCAGCGGTGACTAAGAGAGTCATTATTTGATAAAAAGGGAAAAACTAGGTATTGGCTTGAAAGGCAGGCTGAGGGAGCATGAAGAACTTCTTGAACAAGGGAAAAAAAACACTTGGAAGCTAGCTGGCAGAGTGAGTGGAGACCGGAGAAAACCAGTCTTGTGCACTAGGACTTGCTGCTGCATTTTAATGGCATCTCTGTGTGACTGGTTTTTTTTTTTTCCCCCTCTTTCTGTTTTTTCATCAAGCAAGAAAGAACACAGAGGGGATTCATCAGAAATTTAGCTCTTTAAACTTTGCAATGTACTCTGCTCCCTTGAACAGTTTCAAACTGATATCTAGAAATTTTTCATTGCAGGTTCAAACAGATGCAAACACACCTTGTAAATATTGACAGGTTAAAATTACAACACAATTAAATTTGTGCCTCAATCTTTTCACTTCTTCAATATTATTTTATTTTTTCTCCCTTTCCCCTGTGTTCATTTGTTTTGTTTCTTAAATTCTACATATAAGTGAAATCATATGGTATTTTTCTTCCTTTGGCTGACGTATTTCACTTATCATAATACCCTGTAGTTCCTGGGTAAATTCTAAATCCTGGAGTATTTTTATATCCATTGTCCCCCACTAAAATGGAAATGTGCAAGTTTTCTAACAGGCACCTCACACAATTACCTTTTCTTTTTGAACCCACATTTCCACTCACTTTGCCCACCGAATTTTATCCTAACATTATACATACATACATACATACATATATATATATTATTTTTATTATTTTTTTTCCACTGAGATTTTATTTATTTATTTGACAGAGAACGCGAGAGAGGGAACACAAACCGGGGAGTAGGACAGAGAGAAGCAGGCTTCCTGTGGAGCAGAGAGCTGGATATGGGGCTAGATCCCAGGAAGGCAGACCCTTAATGACTGAACCACCCAGTATTCACTAATGTTATACATATTTTTATACTTGAAACTTCTCTCGATCATCGTATCATACATCTCTATAGAAAGATGTATATAAAATTAAATTTTAAACGGAAAAAGTCCCTGTGACCACAAGTCTCCCACCAGGTAAAATAAGTAAGCAAAGTAAGTAACTCAATATTATATAGTGAGTAAGTAACAAAGAAGTAATTAGAACCAGGGACTATCCTCCAGCTTTTAAGAACTTACTCACTCTGCTCTGCTGTACTCTGAGACCTTAGTGAAGAAAATGCCTACAGTCAAGGTAGGATTCAAATGCCTAATAGGTAGACCTTTCTTTTGTAAATTAGGAGAAGGGTATTTGTGAAAGTACCGGTGAGAAAGGGGAACAGTAGGACTCTGCAGTCTCCTGCACATTCATGGCACATCAGTTTTGGAGAACACTCCATTATAAGTTAGAAATTCATTCTTTTAAAATTTTCTCTGTTTGCATACCTCCTGGGGAGGCCATTGTGGACTTTTAGGGCATGGTTCCTCAAGGGCAACATCATTCACATCTGTGCTTTATTGTAGGCGACTGTTCTGTGCATTGTAGGGTATTTAGCAATATCCTGGCCTCTGTTCACTAGCTGCCAGTAGTAGCCCCCTCTCCAGCTGTGACAACCAGAAATGTCTGCAGATATTACAACATGTTGGGGTGTGTGTGAAATCACCACTAATTGAGCACAAGTTGCCTTGTGCTATGCATACTCCAGTTTAAAGATTGCTTATCTAGTTTGTTAGGAATGTGAACAAGGCCTTAATCAGCCAAATGTGTTATTTGTGTTTTTATTCAGGAAAAGGGCAAAACCTGGTTGTTTGCATTCAAATTCCATTCCCTAATGAGTGGGGAGTTATTGAACCCATGGAGATAGAGAGTTGTTGAATCCATATTCAAGTTGTTGGGCTTAGATGTCTATTGACAGATGAATGTATAAAGATGTGGTATATATATACTGTATAAAGATGTGGCACACACACACACACACACACACACACACACACACACACACTGGAATATTACTCAGCCATTAAAAAAGAATGAAATCTTGCTATTTGCAATGACACGGATGGAACTAGAGGGTATTATGCTAAGCAAAATAAGTCAGTCAGAGAAAGACAGTAATCATATGATCTCACTCATGTGGAATTTAAGAAACAAAACAGATGAACATGGGGGAAGGGAGGGAAAAATAAAATAAGATTAAAGCAGAGAGAGAGGCAGACAACAAGAGACTGTTAACTCTAGGGAGCAAACTGAGGGCTGCTGGAGGGAAGAGGTTGGAGGATGGGGTAACTGGGTGATGGGCATTAAGGAGAACACATGATGTGATGAGCCCTGGGTCTTATATATAACTGATGAATCACTAAACTCTACCCCTGAAACTAAAATATAGTATATGTTAACTAAATTGAATTTAAACAAAAAATTAAAAACAAAAACAGAATAGTTTAAAAAAAAGTTGTTGGGCTTAAGGGAGCATTGGTTCTTGAGGGAAGCAAGATTTGGTTGGAAGAAGATATTTAAAGGGGCGCCTGAGTGGCTCAGTGGGTCAAAGCCTCTGCCTTCGGCTCAGGTCATGATCCCAGGGTCCTGGGATCGAGCCCCGCATCAGGCTGTCTGCTCAGCAGGGAACCTGATTCCTCCTCTCTCTCTTCCTGCTTCTCTGTCTATCTGTGATCTCTGTCAAATAAATAAATAAGATCTTTAGAAGGTATTTAAAGATGCCAGAGAAGGGGAAGAATGGAGATGAGTAATGAAGTCACTAACAAATTATGACAGCTGTCATGTGTGTTTTGCCAGCCATTGTGCTAAGTACTTCACATGAATTATCTTGTGGAATAATCACAATAATCTAGGAGATAGTCACAATCATGTGTTAGGGTACAGGTTAAGCTGTTGTAACAAAAAAACTTCAGTGACTTAGACAAAATAAAAATGTATGTATCTCTATGAAAAGACCAGGTAGGGTGCTTAGGGTTACCCTGGTATATACCATGTTGAGGATTTGTGCCGCTTCTATGCTGATGCTCTGTTCCTTCAATACCCAGCTTCCATGGCAGGTGCTGATTCTCTTATCAGGTCTGTATTCCAGCCAGTGAGAAATGTAAAAAGGAAAAGGTGAGGAAATGTACTTTTCTTTTATGGGCACAATCTAAAAATTATACACATCATTCAATTCACACCCTGTTGACTTTGCTATGTATATATATATGTATCCAGCTATAGGATTTGAAAAACTATAGCTTAAGGCCCAATGGCTTTTTTTCTTGGTAAATGAAGTTTTATTATATACAGTGACTCCCATTCATTTATGTATTATCTATGATGTTATCTCATGACAATAGCATTTTTCAACAGTTGTGACAAAGACCAGGTGACTAGCAAAGCCTAAAATCTCTGACCTTTAAGAAAAATTCTGTCAATTCCTGCCTTAGAAGAAGGAGGAAATGGGTATTTGGGGTCTACTAGTAGGCTTTTCCATAACTCTTACTTAACAGATGAGGAGTTGGAAGCACATAGAGGTTAAGTGAATGGCCCAAGGTGAAACACTGAGAAGTGGTAGAGCTAAGATCCAAATGTGGCTCTGTTTGGCTCCAAAAGCAAAAGCACTATATATCATGTCATGCTGCCTTATGAATTCATTCAGCAAATATTTATTGTGTCTACTCAACTTCAGGCAATGTTCTAGGTGTTTGGGATTCAGTGGTGAATAAAAGGAAGGAAATCGATACTCTTGTGATGTCTACATTACATGAGACAGACTATTAGGAAGGAGTTAAACAAAATATATTCTATGTTAGAGGCAATTAGGCTATAAATAAAAAAGTAAATCAGGAAAGAAGGGAAGGCAGTAATAGAGTTGGGGTGAGGATTCATTTTAAAAAGGGGTTAAAGATGGCTGCAGTATTGGGGAAACTAAGTAGAATGAATTTGGGCAATAACTCCTGAGGAACAGGTGGGAAGCTGGGCTGAGAATACCCAGGAAAAGCCCTGAGTTTTCCCTCAAAGGAAGCTGGCCAGGAACTGGAGCCAAAAGAACCAAGGCTGTCCATGGCTTACGTGTGGTGGGTACCTGGTGCAAAGTAGATGTGTCAGAAGAAGTCTGATGTAAAGGTATTAGATCATGGTGGAGCATTTGCTTTTAATCCTTTTAGACAGAATTCCAAAAACCTTTCACACAGAGACAAAAATGAACATGTACTCCTATATGTGTAAATAATAGCAGGCAGTAGAGTCAGTTCGTATGGTAGAAAGACCATAAATGTTGGAGGCACACAGAACCGTGAATGTCAGCTCAAGCTTGACAACTTAAGGCAAATTGTTACTTGTACTATTATTAGCCACGATTTAGTGACCATTTTCTATGTGACAAGCACTTTATATTCATAATCTCATCTAATCCTTACATAACTATAAATAGATATGAATGTTATCTTCAATTATCTTTAAGTTAAATTAGGTGGTGATAGGTAACAGTTGAGAAGTAATGAGAGCTAAACAATTTCCTCCCATGCATTTATATTGCTTTATCTTATTTAAGTATAGTGATTAGTAATGTTGGTTAATGCTTCTGTGGGGCTGTTTTCATGAAGAATTTTATTTTGTAAAGAAAAACTTTAATGTTTATTTAGTGCCTACTATGTGTCAGGCACTGTTTTAATTACATGTATTTATTTTTCAAAACAATACTGTGAGGAGTTACTATTATCCTTGTTTTTTGGATGAGAAACTTAGGCCCAGGGAGTCTAAATAACTTGCCCAAAGTCACACAGCTAGTAAATGAAGAGGCTGGAATATGATTCTCTGCAGTTTGGCACTGGTGTTACACTACCTCACAAAACAGATAAATGAAACAATTGAATGGGGAAATTGTGCTAATTTATCTTCCACTGCCCCTGATGTATATGGAAAGCCTCCTTATCTGGGCTTTGTGATCTAACCCATGGCCACTGCCACCTCCCTAATACCAGCATATCTGAATTGTAGGCAAAGACCCATGGAGCAAATATTTCACTTCTAGAAGACTGCTCTGGGAAAACAAAATTTTAAGTGATGGCAAAGATGATAGCATGTGTGACTATCTATACCTGACTGTGTAACTCCAGATGGATGTGTGTGTATATATGTGCATTCAGATGGGTGCATATGAGCAGTTTTAGGTGGCTGCTACTAGGCTTTCCTCCCATTAGCCTAAAATCCAGTCTTTCATGTGGCAAGATTAAAAAGTAAGAGATCTTTATTCTGTTTTAGAATGCAAACCTGTTTTTCCAGAAACTGCTTTCCAGAAACTACCATTCTGCAATTTCATGGATGTCACTACCAAATAAGCATGGAAGGCCCTGTACCATCAATGAAATGATTCTTTGCCTCAGTCTTGGCATTTCAGCTCCCATTTCATGCTCTGGTGAAGAAGGTCATAAACATGATTTGCTATCTGGCCTGTCATTTCTTTGAATTGCCAACATTTAGTAAGGATTTTCCTTGGGAATTTCTTCTGTCCAAAATGACACCAACGATGCCAAGCATGGGCTCTACATGCCTCCTTTAGATGTGAATTTGGGGTTCTTGACCTGCTACCAGTACAGTTGTGTTCTGGATTGTTCCCTAAGGGATGGGTATAGATTTTCACTGAGCCATTCTTTCTATCATTTAGTCTCCTCATCCTATTTCCCCCGCCTGACCAAATGCCAGATTCAGCTGATTTCTATAGAACAGCTTGCCTGATGGCAAATTTAACTGGCTACCATGAGAAACAATCCCCAAGAAATGCCCTCATTAGTGTAGAGATCTAACTACTGATAGAATTGGACTATGTAGGAAATCTTAGTGGCTGAGGGATCTGATATAACTTCCCCAGGAACTTCTGATTTCTGTGGGGCCAGGAAATACCACTATGATGGTGACTGAGTTCATCATACTAGGGTTTGGAGACCTCCAAGGAATTGGGTCCCTTGCTCTTCTTGGTGTTTGGCATTGTCTACCTAGCCACCATATCTGGGAATCTTCTCCTCATGGTCATAGTGAGCACTCAGTGGGGACTCCAGACACCAATGTACTTCTTTCTGGCAAACCTCTCATGCTTAGAGGTCTGTTATACATCAAACATTGTGCCCAGGATGCTGCTGGACTTATTGAGAAAGAACAGAGTGATCTCCAGGCAGGTTGTGTTATGCAGCTCTATTTCTTTGGGGCTCCGGGCAGCACTGAATGCTATCTTCTGGCAGTGATGTCTGGCTGTCTGCCAGCCCTTGCACTATCCAACACTGATGCATGGAACCATATGTATGTGGTTAGTAATTGATTCATGGTTTAGTGGCTTCACAGTGGCAGCTGTATTCCAGGCTGTTATGGTAGCCAGTTTGACCTTCTGTGGTGGCAATGAGATTGACCATTTCTTCTATGACTTGAAACCTCTGCAGAAGCTCTCCTGCTCAGATCCCCCACTGGTCAACGTAGTCTGCATGAGTCTAACAGTGCTGGTGAGTTTGGCCCTGTCTAGACTAAACCTAACCTCATACTGGAAAATTCTTTCCATGGTCTTGCATATATCTTCCATGACTGATAGGCAGAAGGCATTCTCTATGTGTTCTTCTCATCTAGTTGTTGTGACTTTATTTTATGGAAACTTGATCCTGGTCTATGCTGTGCCCTTTGCTGGTTAGGTGCCAGTTCTCAATAAAACCTTCTCCTTGTTCTATACTGTTATCACTCCCGTGGGTAACCCCCTTATCTACAGCCTCAAAGACAAAGATGTCTAGAAGGCCCTGAGGAAGCTGAGGATTTGATCCTACAATGATGAGTTCCATTAAATTGACAGAAATGATGGCAGTCTGAAGGTTAAGGCACTGTCTGTTTTCATCCCCAGGGAACTCTCAGCCTAAGAAAGTGTAGCATAGATTATAATATTTTTAAGGTAAAATATTGATTAGTCTCCAAATCATCTATTTAGCTGATTTGGGGGAAGAGTTAGTAGATTTGTCTTGGTGTCCTTGAAATTTTCTAGTTTTTCTTTTGTACTGTGAGCATATTTATAGTGTGAGAGGAGAGGAGCATCTCCTAGGAGTGGAACTATTCTGGGATAAAAAATAAATAGTTGCTACATATAATCTCCCTCAAAAGCCCAATCCTGAAAGTAGGTATTTGCAAGTGTGCTTTAGTTGTCTTCAATTTCCTGTGTATGTGTGTTTTAAAATGAGACTGGGAGATTTTAAAAATGAGACTGGGAGATTTGGGGTTGGAGGAGGAGTTGTAACTGTGCTATTCCTATAAGATTAAAAAAAAGATGAAGGTGGGATCTAATAAAACATATGGAAACTCACTAGAAGACTAGTTTTAAAGAAATGTGCATCAAACACAATTTGTGAGGCATGTGGATTGCCTTGAGTCACTCTTTTCTAAGTTGAATTTTCCCTAGAATTTACAGCTACCCCCTGTGTTTTCATTTTGTTCTTTCTGTTCCCCTCTCAGATCTTCCTTCTGCTGTGTACCTGAGTTTGCTTTGCTGTGCTCATTTGTGCTTTTGTTTATTTTTGTATCTGTTGTCAGATACTTAGCATTATCAACTGGTGTATTCAAGCTACACTTCAAGAGGGAGGGAAGGCAAAAACATTCTGCTGTGATAAGGGAGAGAATACATGTATTGGTTTTTGAAACAAAAATACCTACTGAATATTTATTGAATGAAAAATATTTATTGAAAAAATATTTATTGAGAGCCTAATATTATCCAGGCATTGAGGGTTAGGTGCTAGGAATAGAATAGTGAATAATCTAAGTACAGTTTTGACCTCAAAGATATTACAGCCTTGGAGACCTTCGTGTTCAAAAATCAAGCAGAGAAAGACAACTATCATATGATCTCCCTGATATGAGGAAGTGGTGATACAACATGGAGGCTTAAGTGGGTAGAAGAAGAATAAATGAAACAAGATGGGATTGGGAGGGAGACAAACCATAAGTGACTCTTAATCTCACAAAACAAACTGAGGGTTGCCGGGGGCAGGGGGTTTGGGAGAAGGGGGTGGGATTATGGACATTGGGGAGGGTATGTGATTTGGTGAGTGCTGTGAAGTGTGTAAACCTGGTGATTCACAGACCTGTACCCCTGGGGATAAAAATATATGTTTATCAAAAATAAAAAATTTAAAAAAAAAAACAAATGTAAAAAAAAAATTGCTCAGAATTTATCTTTTTTACATTATAGACTATATAATTCTTGAAAGTACTGTCTATAAAGAGAATCTTTATATATTGCATATAAAATCCCAATATTCTTATTTACCTTAATTTGAGAAGTAATTATATAATTAATATGAAATAACCTAATGTAAAGACCTAACAGAACATTTAGTGGGACATATGAACAAATACAAATGCTCAGAACGTCCCTTGCTTATTTAGTTAAATTTGCCTCATTTTTTTTTCCTTTAAGACCCAACTCAAGTCCTACCTTCTCTCTGCCTGACTGTCGTGTTCATGTCATTCCTTCCCCTGAGAAATTGTTTATTTCTCTTCATTTGACAAGTAGAATTCACTGCTCTTTATGTTTTATGTATATGCCCTATCTTTCTAGTGAGATTATAACTCCTTCAAGGACAGATACAGAAAGTCTTTTTAGCTATATACTCAAGTACCCAGCCTAGTGTATTACACATAGCAGACCTATCTTCAAAGGGTAAAATCTGAGCTCTTCAACATGGAAATCAAGGTCTTCCACGACCTTTCTTCTGCCTCCTTCCCCATTCTCATTTCCCACCAGGCTCCACCTCAGTTTTCCATAATCACATTATCTGGTGGTTTGCCACTGCATCTTCAGTGCCTAGAAGAATGCTTGGCATAGAAGAAACCCCAGGAATACTTGCTGAGTGACTAGCTAAATGGTTATATATCTTCCTTCCCTAATAGATTACTATTTCCTTCACCTCAAGTACCACCTATATACTGATGATTCCTCCATAATTTGATGCTATGACAAGTGCTGTGAAGGAAAATCAGTCTGCTGGGAAAGCATATAACAAGGATAACTAATTTGGATTGGGTTGGAAGTTTCAGAAAAGACTTCTCTGAAGATATGGCATTTGAATAGAAACCAGAAAGATGAGTAGGAATAAGCCAGGCAAAGATCGGGTAGAGGAGGGAAGAATTTCAAAAGATAGATTAGCCCACATCAGAGTCTTGCAGTGGTAAAGATCTTGAAGAGTTTGGGATCAGAGAAAATGCTAACATGGTTACAATGTGGTGACCAAGGGCCTGGTATAGGGCCTGGGAAGGTAGCTAAGAACCAGATAATACAAGGTCTCGCTGGATTTCATTTTAAGTAAGATTGGAACTCTTTGGAGGGTTTTTTTTTTTTTTTTTAAGCAGAGTGACATGGTCTATTTTATGTTTCAAAATCACCCTGGCTGATAGGTACAAAATGACTTTTAATAGGACTGGGGCTAATAGATATTGAGAAGCCAATTAAGGCATTATTACAATGTTACACAGTAAGAGATGATGGTAACATGGACTAGAAGAGTAGCTGCAGAGATGGGGAGAAATGAATTCAGCTCTATATATTTACAGGCAGAAATGATAGGGTTTGGTGATGGATTATAGAGGAAGGCATCAGTAATAACTCTCAGGTTACTGGTTTGTGAGTTGAATATGTGCTTGGGCCACTCACTGGGATGGGAGAGCCTTGGAATAGATCCATATTTGGGGAAGAAAAGAAATGATGAGATCAGTTTTGTATGAGAGTATTCTGATATAGCAGTGGATATTAACTAGGTAGTTAAATATACTGGCCTGAAATTCAAAAGAGATCTGGTCTAGAAATATGAATTTAGAAGCCATCAGCATGTAGATGGCATTTAAAGGCCAGGAAATGGGTGAAATCATGTAGAGAAGCAGTTTAGAAGGAGAAGAGAACTCAGAATGGATCCCTGGGAATTCCACCATTTAGAAGTCACATAGAGGAAGAATAACCAGTAAATAAGACTGAGGAGGGATAGAGAGATAGGAGAAAATCCATACATGCAAGTAGAGGGAAGGTACTTTTTTTTTTTTTTTTGAAAGAATTGTTTAGGTAGAAAAGAAGGCTGGTAAACTATACTAAAGCCTGATGGTTGGAAGTGGAAGCTGAGGACAGAGAAGAGTCCATTGTCTCTGATAACATGGAAGATACTGATGACCTCACTAACAGAACTTTTGGTAGAGTGATGTAATGGGTGCAGAAGCCACACTGGAATGAGATGCAGGAGTGAATAAAAAGTGTAGATATCACTGTGTATAGATAATTCTTTGGAGGAGCCTGGCTATGAAAAGAAATAGATTTGGTGACAACTGGAACAGAGAACTTAAGGGAAGATGTTTATTCCTCCGATGTAAAAGAATAAAAAATGTTTGAATAACACAAGAAGAATTGATTAGAAAGGGAGATATTGATGATGCAGGAGACCATGGGGATATAGCATTTTATGGCTCCTGCAAAGGCTGGAAGGTCCAAGGTCCAGAACATATATAAAGGAAGTGGCCTCTGATCAAAGATTATTATGTGACAAATACATATGGAATACTTACTGTGTGCTTGATTTTGTTTCAAGTACTAGGGTTATGACAATGAAGAAAGCATTGTTTCTGCCTTCACGGAGCTCACAGTTTGGTGAAAAAGACATACAAGTAAACAGACGATTATAATCAGGTTGATTAATGCTCTGATAATTTTGGGATCCTATGTCAGTCCTGGGGAGAATCATTGTTATGGGTTCAAATTTGTCCCCCCCCAAAAAGATATATTTTGGAGTCCTAATACCCAGTACCTCATCATGTGACCTTATTTGGAGAGGGTCTTTACAAACCTAACCAAGTTAAAATGAGGTCAGTAAGGTAGGTCCCAATTTAATATGACTGGTGTTCTTATAAAAAGGGGAAATTTAGACACAAAGACACACACACACAGGAACAGAGGCAGAGATTGGAATGGTATGTATGCGAGCCAAGACACGCTGAAGATTGCCAGCAAACCACCAGAAATTAGGAGAGATACATGGGACAGATTCGTCCTCACTGCCCTCAAAAGAAATCAATGCTGACTTGATCTTTGTTTTCTGGCCTTCAGAACTGTGAGGAAGTAAACATTTGTTGTTTAGGCCAATAAATTTGTGGTATTTTGTTATAGCAGCCCTAGCAAACTCATACAGGCATTCAAACCAACCTGAGGGAGGGAGTTTTTTCAGATTAAGAGAAGACTTCCAGACCTGTACCCCTGGGGATAAAAGTATATGTTTATAAAAAATAAAAAATTAAAAAAAAAAAGAGAAGACTTCCCAGGAGAGGTGTTACTTGAGTCAAGTCAAGATAAATAAGCAGGATTCTATGGGTGGGACCTGGGGAGACCATTTTATGTAAAGTGATCATCACCTGCAGTGGTTTGGAATTGAAAGAGTGTACATGTCTAAACTATTGCAGGTAATCCAGTGTGGCTGCATGTAGACTGTGTGGGCATGATGGCAATCACTGAGACCCAACAAGCTGGAGCCAATTCATAAAAGGCCTCTATTCCTGGCCACAGAATTTGGATTTGCCCTGAAGCCAAGTGATTGGCCTTTACATATTCCTTCCCCTCCCTATTATTCAGCTGCCTAAATTCACCACCCCCCCACCAAGAAGCCTTCTCTTACATCTACTATGGAACTTTTCACACACAAATATGAAAAAAAACTTCCTTCTTATCTCCTCAAATATACAGTGAGCTCCTTGAGAGAAGGAGCTATGTCCTGTTTACTGAGATATATGCCCAGTGCCTGGCAAGTGCTTGGCATATAGTAGTCTCCCAATAAAAGGCTATCTGGTATGTTCTTAGGGAAGCAATGGGTTGTCTTTGGAATGGTATTCAGCACACTCAATATTTTGCTTTTCTTCTTCTCTCTTCTTCCTTCCTGTCACTGATGACCCAGCACCCTCCACCCTTGGCTCTCATTTCACTTCTCCACTTGGTTTTCTCTTTGATCAAGGACTCTGGGAATTCCCAGTATGCTTTCTCTCACCCAAAATTGACAATGCCCACATCAGGCAGTCTCTCGTGCCTTCAGGTTCCCACTGTCCCCAAGAGAGCCTGGTTTGCACTGTACAAAATCCTGTAGTCCAACCTTGTCACCTTGCTTCTGCCCCTGGTTCTGCCAGAACTAGTGCTTAACTTAGCCTAAGCAGGGTCATTAGGTCAGTTTCAAGGAAGTAGCTCTGCCCAGAATGGGCCAAAGAACAGGTGGCAGCTTTGGCAATAGGATGCAGTTGAGGCTACAGGATGCAGGAAAGGGGTTGCTGGCTCAGCAGGTGGGCAGAGTCAGATAATCTGAGCAATCTCCAAGTGGGCCAAACTTGACCCATGGGATCCCCACTGAACAAGGCAAACTAGGGCACCAGAACAGGAAATTAGAAAGAATGATATTCAAGGCAAGATGCTGAGCAGAAACCATGTGTACTAGGTTGAACTCTTAAAAAGTACATCCCCTCAAAATAAAGTACATCCCCTCATACCCACCCATTCCTACATGCACAAACACACCCAACTTGAGCCAGTAAACACACACACACACACACACACACACACACACACACACACACACATCCCACAGACACAAAATGCTGACACAGACTTATGCCCATACTGGAAAAATCAAGTGCCACATGCTTTGTGTTGGCAGATATTGTAACACCTGATGTGTTTACAGTTGGTAGGGATTGAGGTGCTCTTTACAAGTGCATGTCCCAAATAATAGAGGTATCCCTTGAAGGGAACAAAGTCTTTTTCATTGTAATTGTTTCAAACAGATAGCTTTCTGTCTTATACCAACTAAATCTGATATAATTTAACTTTTTCTGGATGATTCCAAGCTATCTTTATGAACACTCATTATTGGAGGCTGGGCTGATACATAGGGTGTTATCAGGAGCTATGCTGAAGTGTATTCAACTCTATCCCCCCACTAAACAGCCCCAGTATTAAGTACCTTATTTACACAGACACCCATATTACCATATATATAGGTATGAATATATATGCACGCCATATTTCATATAAGTGTTGATATAAAATGCACATTTAAGTGTCAATATAAAATGCACACATAAGTCATATTATAGATACAGACACAGTACAGTTACTTAAAAGCAACCTATTTGTAAGTGGCTCCTTTTCTTATAGCCAATAGCTTGCTTCTTTCTGTCATTTTCATTCCTTTTTTGTATGCTAATTGTTGGGATTAAGGAGTTAACGCCTCATTCACTGCAGAGTTGGTAGTTTTAATTGGTCACACTTGACTTACCTGAAGAAGGCATTTTTTTTTTTTTTTTAACTATGAAGAACTTCTCTGTGAGATTGGCTCAGGGGGAGTTATTAAAAGCAAATGCAAAAGAGTTCCTTGGGAGGCCATTATTTTGCATTTCCCCTCTGCCCCCACCCTCACATGTTTATTACAGTAATAAGGTGAGAGAAAATTCCCTGATTTCTTTAGAAACCTGGAAAAATACTTTTTCCTTATCAGTATCTTCCTTTCTTGCTAGGGCACATTTCTTCTGGAATGTGGTATGGCAAAAAGGCCAACCTTTTTTGTCCAAAGGACAGAGTTGGGAGTCTGGGTGGCTCAGTGGGTTAAGCCTCTGCCTTTAGCTCAGGTCATGATCCCAGGGTCCTGAGATCGAGCCCTGCACCAGGCTTTCTGCTCAGCGGGGAGCTGGCTTCCCCCTCTCTCTCTGCCTGCCTCTCTGCCTACTTGTGACCTCTCCCTCTGTCAAATAAATAAATAAAATCTTTTAAAAACGTAAAGGGCAGAGTTAATAAACCCTCTGGAGCTTCAGGGCTCATCCCTGGAGAACAACACCATGCTCCCTGCCCTTCACCCCCCCCATACCTGCAGCAAAACAGCCACCTCATTAGCTCAAAGTTGTAAATAACTTGGACACCACCTAGGCTGGTGGTGATCACACGTTTGCCACTTCAGGAAGGAGAGAGAAACAGTTTCAGACTGTTTCACCAGCATCTGTTTTACTTACATACAAACAAAGAGCTTACCACAAACCCTGTTCATTGAAACCAGCCTGGCAGAACCTAGTGTGACATGCCTTGGTTGGCAGATACCTTAACATCTGATCTGTTTGCCATTGGCCAGGAAGGAAATGTTTGTAAGAGGATGTCCCAAATAATAGAAGCTTCCTTGCAGTAGCCAAGTCCTTTTCATTGTAATTGTTTCAAATAGATAGGTCTCTGTCTTTTCACACCAAGTGAACCTGACATAATTTGCCCTTTTCAGGTTGATTCCAGCCATCTTTATTGACACTAATCATTGAGTTGGGCTGGGATGTAAGGGGTGTCCTTAGGAGCTATGTTGAGGTGGATCAGACTGTTTAATCATCCAATAAATGGCCGCAGGCTGTCCATTTTTTTTTTTTAGAACAATTCTGTCTTCTTCCCAAAGTCTTTACTTGCTGATCATGTTGTTTATGCTTCCAGTATCCCTTTGACATTTTCTGTTCTGCTCTGGACTCAGAAACCAAGCCAAGTTACAATTGTGTATAAAGTAAGATTAAGAGCCTTAGGAGTTTTTCTATAAGTACTCTGCATGAGTTTTGGTGTATAGATTTTATATCATCTCTTCTGCCTGCTCTAAGATTTTTAAAGGTTAAGTCAGAGGTATTTTTTAGCTCTGAGAGTACTAGATAATTATGGTTTCCAGGAAGGGAACATTCAGGTAAGTGATATATCATTGTAGTTGGGGTTAATACACATAAAGTAAATCTCACAAAAAGAAAGGATGTGTTTGGTAAATTAATACCTTAAACAGAATCATAAGGATAATTAATGCAAGTTTCATTTACATGTGAAACTTGACTATAATTTTCTATTAATATGGATCCCATTAAGTGATCTATTCTGCAATACAAGTCACTGTACATATTTAGAAGGAGCAGTAGCAAAGAAAAATACCTCAATCAATCCATTGATAAGAAAGTTCATTTGCAGTAAGCCTGTACTTAGAAACATACAGAATTCATGGAAGTTCTCAGTCCTTGGGTAGTCATAGTGGCAGCTGAAAAAAAGAGAGAACCAAGGCCATGTTAGCGGGGGAAGTCAAAGGTCCAGAGTGTCATTAGCTCAAGAATAATTGGTGGTGGTCATATCTCAGGAAGACAGAAATAGTCCCACAAACCTGAGTCACAGTCTTCTCTTGTAACATGATGGGAATGGAATATGGTTTTGAAATTACTCTGAAAGAAATTCCTTTTTCTTTTCTTTTCTTTCTGATCTTTTCTTTTCTTCTTTCTTTCTTTCTTTTGAGAGTGAGCATGTGCAGGGGTAGAAGGGTAGAGGGAGAGGGAGAGAGAGAATCTTAAGCAGACTCCATGCCCAGTGCAGAGTCCAACTAAGGGTTCAATCTCACGATCTGAGATCATGACCTGACTCCAAATCAAGAGCTGGCCACTTAAATGACTGAACCACCCAAGTACCCCTGTGCAGGAAATTTCTAAGCAAGAGGAGTCAATATTAGTGGGGGAGTTACTTTACAGTTTTGAAAGATATTCTGAGCTTTTACTAAGTCAGACAGGTCTTTCCACCAATAAATAGCAGGTAGCTCAATATGTGCCAGGTAACATGCTAAGTTTTTTGCATGTGTTATTTCTTCTAGGCCTCATGAACTTTACAGGTGGATGTCATTTCCATTGTGCAGATAAGGAAAAATGGTTTTGTGAAAGTGTTTCAATTGACCAGTCTTTCAAACCCAATACTAAATCTATAGCCCACTATCTTAACCACTACCATATGCTGTAGTTCCTTAAGAGATGGGATAAGACAAATACTGTAGGGTACTATAACAGGTAAATGTCAGTAACTAAGCTGAGATTCATGTCAAGAGGCCCTTTCGAACCCTATTTTATCTCCCTCCAAATCCACAAGGCAATGACCATCTAGTCCTGAATAAGATGACAATATATGAAAGAGAAAGGACAATATAAGTGTCTTACTTTCTAAAACAATCATCCTTGAGGCCAAGTCTATACAACCCAAAGAGAAGTTTTTATTCAACATTTGGAACTGCTATCAAGGTCAGACTAGCAACATGTATTAACTTTCAGAAGCAAAATTTGCAACATCGGCCAATCAGTCTCCATTAGTTAGCATCAACAGTGCAGTGTAGTGCATGTTACTTTCATGTCACTGAAATAAATGAATGGCTATTGTTTAGAGCAAAGGATCAATATCAAATATTGTATGAAATAAATTTCTACAAAATGAATTTCTTACTAAATGAATTTGCAAGTGAGATACTTTATGTTTTAAGAGATACTTATGAGGGGCTGAATAATATCAAGAGCAAGAATTGGGACTGCCAGGAAAGGTTTAGGAACAGTGTCCTTGATGATGCATGAATTGGTCATCTCATCATCCACAGGATTGATGAAAATATTGAAAAGGTCAGAGATTTGCTTCATTAAATGTCTTAGTGCCTTGCAACTGTGAGAATGATGGCTGAAGAATCCAATTTGGAAGAAGAAGCTAGCTTGTTCTGGAAAAAATCCTAAACACAAGCAAAGTTTCTGAAAAGAAGTCAATGCATTTTGAGTGATGAATGAAAACAGGAAGGACTTGACATTTGTTTTGAACTTTCAACGGAAACTTGACAAAACAAGGTGTTCTCAAGCAGAATAGTAACCAGGGTGGAAAATGGGCTTTCTAATATGGCCAAGAAACAATGATGGAACCTTCAGAGGCAAACTGTAGCATGCCAGAGACCCTAATGTGGGTGCAGAATCTGACTATGGATGAGGATAATGGGCTTGTATTGTTGTCCCAGCAATGACACGATCCATGTAGAATTTACTTCTCAAAGTCTAATAGGATAAAAATTCTAAAGCACTAGATGAATTCTGTGATTGGCTTTTCTTCTTCTTTCTTTTTAAATTTTATTTATTTGTCAGAGAGAGAGAGAGAGAGAGAGAGAGAGAGAGAGAGCATAAGCACAGAGAGTGGCAGGGAGAGGGAGAAACAGGCTCTTAGTTGAGCAAGGAGACCTGTGTGGGACTCAATCTCAGGACCCTGGGATCATGACGTCAGATGAAGGCAAACGTTCATCTGACTGAGTCACCCAGGTGTCTCTGTGAGTGGCTTTTTCACCACAACAGGGCCATAGTTGGTAAATCACTTTCACAATTTTAGTTGTGCTGAGGGCATTCAAAAATTCCTGTGGGTTAAACTCTGTCCTTGATTCTTGGAACAATCCATTTTGCACAGGGGAAATCCTAGAAACACAAGCTTACTCTTTGTCATCTCATAAACTTACTTGGGGTCCTACTTCATTTCCTATAACTCTCTTATGGACCCCAAATCTCTTATTTGGTTTCCCAACTGATAATCCATTCCCTCTGAAAGTAGTGTTCTGATTTACCTCTCTCCAGGCCTTTCTAATCCTTACTTTAATACTATACTTCTATCTGCTCTTGGAACCCCTGGATACCGTTTACCTATTTCTTGCCTTGACACTATTGCTATTATTAGGTCTCCCTGACACTTTGGTCACCCACCTGCTTGAGCTAGGTCTATAATGCTTAGGCCCCTCTTAGAGTTTATGTAAGTCCTTCCTCTTTGTCTGGATCTAACTTATTTGAATGGTACCACTCAGCTTAGACTCCAGGGTCATTTATCAGACCAAGCTCAAAAAGACTTTGACCAGTTGTAGAATGCAAATTCATCCTCAAAAGATGAAAAAGTTAACCTCAGCTGAGGAAATAAAAAAAAGGGGCCAAGAATATAAAGTAAATACTCAAAAAGAAGTTCCAGTGATTTTGATTTTAGCATCAATGGAATATATAGTTTCCCAGTGGATTTCTGTGAAGGGGATAAGTCTCATTTGGATTTATAAATTCTGATGGGTTTGTCACACAATCCCTCTTATTACTTTAGTAGTTGTGTGAAACACAGTTTGATATCAGCTTTATTAAACTCCGATATTGATCAGCCTGAAGAGTAGTGAGACCAGATACGATGTCTCCAAACTTTGTGTCTTCATTCATTTTTATACTGGCAATGATCTTGCACTACTGGTGAAACTGGACATAGAAAGTAAATTTGAGGAGCCTATAGAGTTTAAGAAGAGGAAGCAGGAAGATATTAAAGTTTAGAATACCTGGGGTGCCTGGGTGGCTAAGTCAGTTAGGCGTCTACCTTCAGCTCAGTTCATGATCTCAGGGTCCTGGGATTGAGCTTCATATTGGAGGTCCCTGCTCAGAGGGAAACCTGGTTCTCCCTCTCCCTCTGCCACTCTCCCTACTTGTGTGCTCTTACTCTCTCTCTCTCTCTCTCTGTCTGTTAAATAAATAAATAAATAAATAAATAAATAAAATCTTTTTAAAAAGTTAAGACATCTTGGAGCCCCTGCCAGAATGCCCTCCAAATCCCAATTCATTTGACTCAGTTCATGATACTTGTCTAATTTTTGGCAGTTCTCTGTTCCTAAGGTCCTGAAATCTGTCTCTAGGTCCTCTCTCTGGATTTCTACTTCTAGATATAGTGCTCTGGAATACAATTATAACCTTTCTCAATTAGTTTCATTACCCTGAGAACCACCCAGCCTTTCCCCACTTCCTAGCCTGGCTCCTTTGTAGAGAAACGCTAATGTGGATGGGTTTCCAATGTTGAGACAGGCACTGTTGGCAAGCTTCCTTCAGTCCAAGACTTAAAAGTCCATTTTGCTTCTTCCAGCCCCTGACTTACCCATTCCCTATTTCCTCTCCTTCTCTCCTGAGCAACCACTGAAGTAACAGCAAGTCATCTGGCCAAAACAGTGAAGGCTAAAGTGTAAATTGAAGCTGGAGCTCTTCTAATCTAGTATGACAGTTTGTGCTGATCAGGTTAATGGGGATAATTTCTCTCTGGCTTGTATAGAGACATGAAAATTTAATCTGATTTGCTATTAATTACTCTGTCCAATCATTAACATAATATTTCACTAAATAGAGGAGATCTATTCATGTTGCAGAGGCAGTGTGTCAACCGAAGCACAGTAATAGAAAAGTGTTGCCTTTTATGTTCATCAGGGAAGCTGTACAACCAACGAGAGGCCTGAACTTTGACACATTTCTCACCAGTAGGGATAGGCTATATTGAGTTATACACTCTCTTCTAACTCCCTCAGGGAATTACATATATTTGTGAGAGATAGGCAGAGAATACAGAGGTACAAAGTGGTTTGGGGAACAGAGTGAAACTAATTGGCCCACAAAAAGATTAAATAACCACATCTGGAGTGAAAGCAAGATAATGCTTTATCAAAAAAATGAAATGACTTTAGAAGGCTCTTTTGTAGTCTTTTACTAACAACTATCTATTGAACAATGATTCTGTGTTAAGCACATGCTGGGTACTGGAGATGTAATGTTCAAACAATACAGACACAGATACTGCCTTTGAAGTTTATAATCCAGGTGGAAGATGTTTATTTATGTGCCTATACATCTATATCCGTGATCACTCAGATAGTTCAGTTGCAGAGAAATTTATAATGAAGTAATAAAAAAGTCAGGGTGCTCTAGGAGCATATCATAAAGGGACTTGGTGGCACCCAAAGAATAAACCAGGTGATAAGTGGAATGAGGAAGGGGAGAAAGCACAGTATGTGTGAAAGTGAGGAGGCATGTTTGGGGAACTTAAAGAAATTCTGAGGGGAAAGAAGCTCTGAGAGCAAGAAAGCAAAAAATGAGACTGGAGACTGAGGCAAGTGTGATATGTTTTTGGCTATTAAATGGGTTCTAGGTGGACTCCATGTCTTTGGATATTATGACAGATAATGTTGGCCATTTCCATGGGGCATTTGGGTTTCATCCTAAGGGCAATGAGAAGTCATTCAGAATTTCTAAGTTTAGTTCATCTTAGACTAGTAGATTTTTTAAAAATTTCCCAATGGCCAATACACTAAATAAACTCCTCAACCTGGATGCAAGAAAAAGAAAAAAAAGACATGTATGCATGGAGCAGATGAAGCATTTCCCCTCGGCGTCTGCACAGAAGGCTAGGCAGAACCCCTGAGAGGCTGAAAAGTAATTACACTTCTACTCTGGGTCCATGTCTTAACCAAAGGAGTGTGTTCTGCAGGCTCTATTTCCTAATTGAGGGTAATTACAAGAAGTTAAAACTAGATTAGTGACAATTAGACCCTATACAAGAGGGAGCTCTGTGGGTGGTTGAGAAGAGAGTAGGAAGAACTAACTGGGAAAGTGTTTCCCAACCTGCTTGGCATTCTTTGTCTCATATTGTAGGTAGAAGTTCTTGGAAGATTTATCTGTGCTCCTGATGGTGCCCATCAGGAGGGTGGGCAGGTTAAATGAGGTACACACACACTCTCTCACACACATCACTAACAGCCAAACAAGATTACTTTTCTTCAAGCTAAAGCACTTCATATGCCAATAAATGGAAACAAAGAGGAAAGGAAAGTGAAGGTTGCATTACAACTTGACTGAAGATGTCTTGTTTGAACAAATACAATTTTTGCCCCTCTCTGGATCTAGGCACTGTGGGAGAGACATGGCAAGTATATGATCTTGTCTTTAAAGAGCTTCCAAGTCTATGTGAGAAATTTGGTGTGGGCTGGAGCACAAAGGGGAAAAGGAGACTGGTAAACGATGAGCTCAAGAGATGTCCAGAAGCCAGGCTGAGGAGCTCTGACTCCATCCCAGGGGTAGAGGGGGACCATGGGGAGTTTGTGAAA
This sequence comes from Mustela nigripes, assembly GCF_022355385.1. Classification (NCBI taxonomy): domain Eukaryota; kingdom Metazoa; phylum Chordata; class Mammalia; order Carnivora; family Mustelidae; genus Mustela; species Mustela nigripes. The sequence continues at coordinate 19,213,493 of NC_081575.1, read as the reverse complement.
ACAGGGAAAGGACAGGGCCAGGTTTGGATTTTAGAAAGATACACCTGGCCAGTTTAGAGAAAATGGATGAGAGGAGCAAGGTTGGGAGGGGGGCTCGGTCAGAGCTGCCTGTGGAGAAAGATGGGGGTATCTATGATCATAAGGAAGAAGTTGGGGAGAAGCCTGTATAGACAGAAGAAAAATTGACTTTACTCTCTTCATACCAAACATTGATTGCTTTGATTCATTCAATCAACAAATTATTTTGCATCTGTTCCGTGTAGAGTACCATATTAAGGGACTTTAAGAGGAATAAGAATGATGTTATTCCAGTCTTCAAGGGGGTTGCATAACTAACTGTTCAAGTGAGTGGAACAGTCAATAGCTGTTCTAGGATTTTAGAGCCCAGTTTTGCACAGTGGAGGGGCAGATGATGTAAGGAAAAACAAAAGGGGAGGTGAATGTGCTTGAAGCCTGAGAAGAGACACAGTAAAGGGCATAGGGAAGTGTATGCTGACTATGTGTGTATAAAAATGTATATATGCATGTGTTGTGTATACACATGGGCACACGTACATAAGGCAGCCAAAAACCTTAGCACCAGAAGATATTTCTGTAAAAAATAAAGACAGAAAGAGAGAGAAAGAGACAGAGAAGGAGAGAGATTTTTATGGCACGCAAATTGGGTCTTTCACATTTTCCCCTAAAAAGCATCTATATATGGTGTTATAACCTGATGGAGTTGCATTTGTCTGGTAAACTCAATTCTATCATGCAAGGATTAACCTGGAGGTCCCAAAGACTTATGTTTTAGGGCCTGAAGGAGGGTCCCTGCTCTGCTGGCCAGTTTCCTGGAAGGACAGAACAGCAGTGGCCTGAATCTCTAAGTACTTAGTCTAGTTCTTGGCACCAGGACAAAGGAGCCCAGGAGGAAAGTGGCCATCCCCACCATTTCAGGATTAGAACAAGCCAGATTTAAAACAGGAGCCAGGTCACTGGAGAAGTGGTCAATCTCATAGGCTGCATGGAATGGCAGATAGAAAGTCATGGCAGCAGGTACCACAGGAGTTAGGAACACATCCAGACAAGGCCCACCTGCAAATAAGATACATGTGTGGAAGTCCATGAGGGATGGGTACTGGGGGAGCAGCAGATAGCAAGGTGGCTGTCAGAAGATATGACTGGCAGCACAAAGCACTTGACTACTGTAATGAACTGAAGGAGTAAAACTGAATCACACCACCTGCAAAAGGAATTGCCCCCAGGATCTGAGAGAGAGAGAGAGTCTGCAGCATCTTAGGGGCAACAGAAGTAGCGTTCCAGATCTCAAGGAAGGAAAGGTTGGATCAAAAGAAGTACGTGGGGGTTTGGAGGCTGAGCTCAAAGCAAATTACTGTGAGGATGAAAATGCTCCCCAGCATGGTCACTACATAGAAGCCCAGAAATATCCCTACATGAAAAGACAGTAGCCCATGGAGATTCCCAGACCCCAGGAGGATAAATTCTTTGATTATGGTCAGGTTACCCTTGTCTGTGAGATTCAAACTTACCTGAAAAAGGGAGAGAAGCATTGCCAACTGGACAAAGAGCTGTGCTCCTGGAGGGAAAAAATAGTACCAGAAATGCCATATACTATAGAACTCAAAGATTTTGTCTTTTCTCCTCTGAAATGAATTTTCTGTTTTATTCTACTAAGTATATTTATCTAATACTTGTAGCAGAATCAGAAACTATGCCCTGGAGAGTGAACACAGAGGGCGTCTCTTCTGCTCTTTTTGGCTCTTTTCCTTGACATAACATGTGACAAGTCTACCTTCAGAAGTCTAATAGTGGGAGGCAAACACTTCTTAATAGGGACATCGTGCAGAAGCTTCTCTGAACTTCTGAAACTCAGCTTTTGAGACTCAATAAAAGCAGGAGTCTAAGATCCTAAAGTGACATCAAGAATTTCAGACCACCCTATCTCCCACTGAACCCCTAAATCACGGTAGATTTTACCAGGAACATAGCTAGAGGGAGGAGGGGAATTCAGAGATATTGATCTTTAATGTACCTGTAAGAACAATAAGACTCTGCCAGGCTCTGGGGACCTGTAGCTGATTACTTCCATGGCATCAAATTCCTATGGAAATCAGGGAAAATGTATGTAAAGTTATTCACTTGAAATGTTAGAGAAAAATAATGTTCCATCCTTCATAAATGAAAATGACATTCCTGACTCACAAGCAGTAGGATGTGCATTTAGAGTTATTTTTTTTTTTTTCCAGCAGCAGGGATGGGTTTTCAGTGAGTCATAGCTGCAGTTCTCCCTGCCCACAAGCCCCGCTCCCTTCCCTCGGCCAACACTCAAAGACTGATAATTGTGAAATGGCTGCCTGGTCTTAGTGCCTGGGCTGTGATAGAGTTGAAAATCAGGCTGTGTTGTGGCCTAAATTAGGGGTAAGGGTGAGGCCAGAGTTAGGGCCTCGGTTGAGCTGATGTTCTAAGTTGAAGCCTCAGTCTGGCCAGGGAATAAAGCAAAACGATCTTTGCTGCTTTGCTTTGGTAATGGCAATGTGTCCCTAACAGGTTATGTTTAAGTCATATTTTTTTGTAAATGAAATCCCATTTTAAATCTACTCAGGGACCTGGCTAGTCAAAGGAGTCTTATTAAGAATGCTTCTGTGAAATGAAAAATTTCTTCATAATTTACCCTTTGTACTAATCTGGATTGTTAATACACTAGGCTTTTGTAAAGGAAGGTTCACCTATAACGGGGTATCCAGGACATTTAGGGTGCCAAAAGTGGTACTGAATATAATTACAGTGTATAAGGAAAATCAATCAGCAACTAGAGTTGTCCCTGGGGGTGACAGCTGCTTCCTAATTGGGGGATTAAACTGCAGTGTCCTATTACCATTTTACTTTGTCTTCAGAGACTGCCAGCCAGCATTCAGATCTGACATTAACATCATTTGATTTTTATCATTCAATCCCATCTCATTAATTAATAATGAAATAAACTTGATTTCCCCTTTTAACTTAGAGGCGTACTCCTTAGTGCCTCTGAATTCAGAGGCACACCAGCCTCCCTAAATCTTCTCGCAACCTCTCTTTTCTTGCAGTGGAGACAGATTCATGCTGATGGAAAGAGAGGCTTCGTCTGAGAATTCTATTCATTCTTTCGTTCAGTCTTTTCTTCACTTATCAGATATTTTTGGACAGCTGCTGTGTGCCATATATTGGATGAGGTAGGCATTGGGGATAAAATCAGGAGCAAGAAAGTCATGGTCTTAATGTTCCCAGAGCTTGCATGCCAGTAGTGGAGGTGATCTTAAAAGTAACTGTAAAATTACTACTGTGAAAAATGCTATAGGGAGAAATATGGGGTCCTAATACAAAGAATAATATGCCTGGAAATGAGATGTTCAGGGAAGATGACTGTGAAGAGAAAGTTGTATTTCAGTATGATGGATATGTATAGCCAACTATGAGAACAATCAGAGGGGAGGCATTGCAGGTAGAAAGGTGGCATGTGCAAAGGCCCTGAGTGAGGTGAGCACCTGAATGCTGGAAGAAGCGAAAGAACCAAGCAAATAACAAAATCAACCACTGTGGCTGGAGAGGAACAGTTGAGGCAGGCACTGAGAGAAGAGTGATAGGAGATAAGTTTGCAGAAGGTGTGGTCTGATTTACAGTTTGAAAAGATCCCTTATGCTTCAATGTGAAAAATAGACTATACGGAGCCAACAAGGAGAGTGGGAAAACTGGTGAGGAAGCTAACACAGTAATCTAGGTGAGAGATGGTGGCTAGGACCAGGCTGGGATGGAGCAAGGTGGATTAATTAGGGGGCTTTTTAATAATAAATAAATGTTCGTCATTTGTGACAACATGGATGGATCCAGAGGATATGCTAAATGAAATCAGTCAGACGGACAAAGAAAGATACCATATGATTCCACTGCTATGTTGAATCTAAAGAACATAACAACCAAAAAACCCAAACAGACTCAGACACAGAAGACAGACTGGTGGGAGGTGGGTGAAGGGGAAATAGGCGAAGGGGATTAAGAAGTGCAAACTCCCAGTTGTAAAAGAAATAAGTCATGGAGTTTTGAAAAGCACATCATAGGGAACATAGTCAATAAAAATAGCCATAACACTCTATGGTGACAGATGGTGACTACATTCACTGTGGCGAGCACAGCGTAATTGTATAAAACTGAATGTCAAATTACCGTGTTGTACACCTGAAACTAATATTACATTGTATGTCAACTATACTTCAGTCATACATTATTTTAAAAAAATTTAGGGTTTTTTACATAGGAGAACCGATACATTTTTATACTTTTATGTGTACATATTATATTTTAATAAAAAGTTTACTCTACCAAAATGACATGGATTAAGCAAGTACATGAATGATCATGTCTTTTCCTGAGATGGGAAGACCAAGTAGGTAATTTAGTTTGGGGGGTATTTTCTTTTGTCTTTCATGCTTCATTTCTAACTTTCTTCCTTCCTGCCTTTTCAAAAAATCTAGTGGGGTATCATTCATGGCTAGGATGACAGTTTCTTTTTTTAAAATTAAATTTAATTTTTTAAAAAATTTATTTAAAAATTATTTTCAGTGTTTTGAAAAAAAATTTTTATTTTTTTAATTTTTATTTATTTTTTTAATTTAATTTTTTGGTGCGTGTTCCAAATTACATTGTTTATGTACCACACCCAGTGCTCCCTGCAATATGTGCCCTTCTTAATACCCACCACTGGGCTCAATCCTCATATGGGTCAACAATCTGGTAACAGAGTCTCAGCCCCAAGAGACAGAACTCTCACAGTGGTCACACAGCCAAGTTCTTAAGCTAATGCCTGACAAATTCCTGCCCCTGGTTTTAAAAAGAGGCCAGGGAAGACAGTGAATGGGTCAGTGTAACTCTTTACTCTATAGAAATTGCTCAAAGCTCAGGATTAGCGACAGCATATCAGGAACATCCTCTGCAAATGAAGCATAATTCCATGGGTACAGTTAGACTCCCTTCATCATGAGTCTCCAAGAAACCTTTATTAATGGCAATCCAGCTACCCAGAGCGTTCAATTATCTGAGATTTAAAAAAAAATTCTGTTTTATCTCATTTTGCTTTTACATGAGAAAGAGACAGATAATGAAATGAGCTTAGAAAAAAAAATTCCAGGAGATGTCCGACGGTCAGAATACATTCAGTTCTACTCTTTCTTTCTTCTCCATCTCCTTTTGTAGTTCTGTCTAGTGAGAATTAATGCTCAAAATAATGGTAGGAAGCTCTGAAAGATCCTCAATCAGTAAGGAATGATTCAAGTATATCATTATACTTGATTTCTAGTCTGGGACAGTGTACTTAAATATCTTAGTTTTTTTTGGTTTTTTTTTTTTTTTTTAAACATGGTGGAAAACAGCTTGTTCTTAACTTTCCTTTACCCAGAAAATCTAATTAAACATATACCCTTTCTCCTGGTATATCCTTAATCAGATTTTGCCTTGGTATTAATTCTCCTGTGTCCTTAAAATCACCAAAAGGTATTCATTAACATGAAAAATTGTTTGGTGCCCAATATAAAATAAAAATTCCAAATTTACCTCCTCCCAACACCTCTGAGGTGTTAATAGCTGCAAAAGTACGGTCATGAAATTGCAAGTGTAGCAGTATAGCTAGGAAGTAAGAGACTAACTATGGAAGCCCAAACTCATTACCTCCTCTAAAGTCAATCCAGGGAAACCTCTTAGAATAGAGGGTGATGAGGAGGAAGCCAAAAAACATGCAACAATTACAATTTCTGGAGGGGAGAAGTATATAGCTTGATAAGGAGAGCAAAGATGTGGTTATACCAATCAGATACCATATGATCCAGCAATCCCACTTCTGGGTATATATCCAAAGGAAAGGAAATCACTATCTCAGAGAGATCTTCTCTCCCTATGTTCATTGCAGCATTATTCAAAATAGTCAAGATATACAAACAACATAAATGTCCACTGATAGATGAATGGATAAAGACAATGTGGTGTATATATGCAGCAGAATATTATCCAGTCTTTAAAAAGAAGGAAATCCTGCCATTTTCAACAACATGGATGAACCTAGAGGGCATTGCACTAAGTGTAATAAGTTAAACACTGAAAAACAAATGCTGTATGATTTCACTTGTATGTGGAATCTAAAAAAGATGAACTCATAGGACCAGAGTGGAACCATGGTTACCAGGGAGTGGGGGTGGGAGAAATGGGGAGATTTTGGTCAAAGGATACAAACTTCCAGTAATAAGATGAATAAATCCTGTGATCTAATGCCCAGCATGTTGACTTTAGTTACTAATACTGTATTGTATACTTGAAATTTGCTAAGAGAGTAGATTTTAAGTGTTCTCACCTCGAAAATAAGTTACTGTGTGAGTGAAGAATATGTTTATTAACTTGATAGCAGTAATCACTTCATAATACATGTATATTAAATCATGTTATACATCCTAAAAACATCAGATATCCATTGCTCTCCCTCCCTCCAAACTCTTAACTCTATCCATAAAACGAAATGCTAAACAACAAACACAAATTATTCAAATGTTCTCTTAGATCTTTATTCTCCCCAAAGTTATTCCAGGCTGATATCTGGGATAATTATTTAATGATACATGTCAGGGTTAATCGGTAGTGCAGAAGATGATCTGGATTAACCTAAGCCTCACTTTTGAAGTCATCCCTTAGTCCAAATACATATAAACCTGTTCCGGAAAGCAAGATCTGAGAAAGAAAATGCTGGTGAGCGGAAAAACTACCAGTAGAGGAAGTTGATTTTTTGGGTCAACTCATATTAAGTAGTGTCTTTCTTGAATAATTCCTGTTTGTGTCATGCAGCAGGAAATTTTTATTAAAAGTTTCTTTTTCCTTTGAATACAACTTGTGGAACATTATAGACAGCTCACTTTTTACTTTAAATTTTTTATTTAAATTCAATGACACATTAATGTGAGAAATAATTTTGTTATTTGTGTTTATGCACTTTGAGACTTAGAGAGAGAGAGCGCCGAATCCTAACCACTAGACCACCAGGGAGGTTAGCACTTTGAGACTTAGAAACAGGCATTTCTGAAATGCCTGAAACAAACGTTGCTGGGACCCAGAAATAGACTGGAAGTAGACATTATTGAGACCTGGTGACAGATATTTTTAATTCAACTATATTCTTTAGTGCCAAATACTCTTTTTTTTTCTGTTCTGTTCCATTTGTCAACAAGACAGATGATGAAATGGGCCAAGAAATATCTTGGGCCAAATGATATGTGATGTATCGTTATGTGACATACCTAGCCTAAATGTGAAGTATAGCAACAATTACTCTAGTAAATTATGCAAAGAATAATGAGCTCATACTTTAAGTCTCAACTGTCATATTTCATATAAAAATTTGGGAGTCTTAATAATCTGTTTAAATGTAATTTCTCAATTACCATATCAATATGGCTATTACTGTATAGCCACAATCCACAATTGATGGAATTCAGGAAATATTTCATCAATAAACCATCCTAGAAAAAAAATTGGTCTCCACAATGCTAAATACCCAGTTTGAATGAAGAGTTTACCTTAGAATAAATTATATTTTTCTAATTGGTTTCTTATGTTTACCTTGTCCTCTGAGTCGTGAAAGAGAATTTGCCACACTTTTTATGCCTGCTCCATTCCTTTATATCCAGGATAACTGAAATATCCTGATCCATCATTTTAATACTTCTCTGCTCATATGCTCACGGTGCCAGGCATCTGAATAGCAGTGACATTTATTTTCTTGCATCTTTCACTCATCATCCTGGTGTTTGACTGTGACAATGGGAAAAATCTTAGTACCCCTCCCACTTGCTGCTCTCTAATCTCCACCCTGTAGCATTCAAAAGCTGTATCTGTCACCACTCACATTTTCTTTTCTTCTTTTTTTTAAATTTCTTTTCAGTGTAACAGTATTCATTGTTTTTGCACCACACCCAGTGCTCCATGCAATCCGTGCCCTCTCTAATACCCACCACCTGGTACCCCAACCTCCCACCCCCGCCCCTTCAAAACCCTCATTTTTTTTCAGAGTCCATAGTCTCTCACCATTCACATTTTCTTTGTGAAGCTTTCTTCTTCCAGACTCCTCTTCTTCATGGATCGTGATAAATTTACAGCAGTGAGGAAGCTGCAATAGTCACAGTCACATGGTATCTTTGGTCCATACTAGAGGATTTATCATGTCACAGGGAAGTAGTTTTGTGTAGAGAAGAGCATAATCTTTTGTGTCTGACAGACCTGAGTTTGAGTTCTGGCTCTACCGCATATTCTCTGTGTGACTCTGGGCAAGTAATTTAATCTCTTGGTGCTTTAATTTTCTCAGCTGGAAAATAAACAATAATTATAATTATGAAACTACCTCATAGTGTTTTTTTAAAGGTTGAATGAGATAATCCATATGAAGTATTGGTGAGGTAACCAGCTTTATAAGTGGTCAATCTCATTCACATTTTACATTATATACATAGATATATGGATACACACACACGCGCACGCACACACACACACACACACACACACACACGTAATTTCATTGTGTCGTCTCCCTCACAAAGTATAAGTGCCTGAAAAGTAGGTGCAAGCTTGGAGTTTTTCAGTTGCTGTCCTCTGATTTCTTTCACAAATCTAGCACAAGAAGTGAATGTCCAGTAAGATCTTAGTATTTATTGGTATTACATTTTCCCATCCCAGCTCAAATCTGCAAGCTTTATTTCAGTCACTGCTGACAGAAACCTAAATAGATTTTTCTTACCTCTCATTGTCCCTGTCCTCCATAGAGGAACCAGCCACCATCACCCCATGGTTCTAGATATTTTGTTTATACTGACAGAGAATCAGAATCCACATTCAAGAACATTCTCAGTCGAGGTGCTGCTCTAACTGCCCAGCTTAATATCCTACCTTAACTTCTTCCCATTAAGGAGTCAGGTCCTGCCTGATTGTTTAGTGTGTTGTTCTCATGAAAATCAATTACCCATAAGCCTGTTTCCCAAGGGTAAGTTTTTCTCTCTCTGCTGGGACAGTTAGGTAAAATGGTAGAGTGTACGAAGAACATCCAGAGTGTCTCGTGCTAACAAATTTCTCACCAAAACCTGAACTCTGAAGTTTGTGGGTTCAGAGGAGCCAGTTACTACTCTGAAAGTCAAATTTTCCTGTTGTGATGAATAGGACCAACCTTCAGCAACACTAGGATATTGGAAAACGATGATCTGCAGCTATTACGTTTTCTCTTTCTTTCTCTCATTCATTCACCTCGGTTGACTCCACTTTCATCTTGTCTCTGGACCCTTTTCCTCTCTCTTCACCTTTAGTTCAGTATTTCTAGAATTTTCTTTCAAATTATTTTCTTTTTAATCTGTAGTTAAATACACATTGATTTATGAGAAGCTCATCTAATATAAAACTGAATATAGGTCTGTGGTGGAAATCTTTGCACACAATAGGCATTTAATATTTTGCAGACTAAAGATCTGGAAATACAATTATTTCCTCTTGAGTATGTTCAATAAGGAATCAACAGCTAACCAAAAGTATTTTCAAATTGTCCCACCCAACAACACTTGGTTCAATACCGCTAGGTGACCCTTCTACCACAACAGGCCTTCTTGTCAGGGTCTGACCTGCGGTTCCATTCTTAAACTCATTATATTTGGGTTGTATGAATGACAAGCTACAGAGCTTCACTACTGCACTAGTTATGAAGGAAGAGTTTACTGAGAAAATTAATATTGTAAACAAGGTTGCAGGGGTCGTGCTTAACCTCCTCAAGAGAACTGAGCACACCTAGTATAAATCAATATTGCTGATTACAAATGATTTATGTTTATTCATTAAAGCAGATACCTCAGACCTCTGACAACCTTTTAAAGCTGTTAACTCAAGTTATTGAATATATTCAAGAAGAAATGGCTGCATTTAAGATTTCCATTGTATTCTTTGCTCAGAAAATATTTACTGAATGCCTGCACATGCAAAGTCCCATTATAGGTATATCTTGAATTCTATAATAGATGTACTCCTTTAGGGGCTCCTGGGTGGCTCAGAGGTTAAGCCTCTCTGCCTTTGGCTCAGGTCATGATCTCGGGGTCCTGGGATCGAACCCCACATCGGGCTCTCTGCTCCACGGGGGGCCTGCTTCTTCCTCTCTCTCTGTCTACTTGTGATCTCTGTCTGTTGGATGTACTCCTTTAAAAAGTATTTATCTTCTGGGGTACCTGGGGGCTCAGCCAGCTAAGGATCAGACTCTTGGTTTTGGCTCAGGTCATGATCTAAGGGTTCTGGGATGGAACCCCATGTCAGGGTCTCTGCTCAGTGTGGAGTCTGGTTGAGATTCTACTCAGTGTGGAGTGTGCTTGAGATTCTCTCTCCTGCTCCCTCTGCACCACCCCCCCTCCCGCTGCCCATGCTCTCCCTCTCTCTCTGTCTCTAGAACAAATAAGTAAATATCTAAAAAAAAAAAAAAAGAAAGAAAGAAAGAAACAAAGAAAGAAACAAAGAAAGAAAGGCAGCTGGAAGAACAATAATGCTGTGATTAGGAGTCAGGAACTGAGAGATCCAATGTTTCTCGGCAAGCAGCATGTAAAATGCAAAGTTCATAAAAGCTTAATTTACAAGATACTAAATTCTTTAGGGGCAAAAGGCTGATCATATCTAATTTGTTTCTCTAATCACATGGCTTGGTGAATGGTTGAAAATTCAAAAGACACCAATCAAACTTACATGTAGGTGATCCTACATGGTCACAACTTTGTACTTAGCAGGACTTACTTAGCAGATGGCAAGGAAGGAAAGCCTGGAAATTGGATGACTAGTTTTCAAAGTTTAGTTGTAGACTAAAAGCAAAGTTTGAGCTAGGTAATCTTCAAGAGATGAAGAATGTTTTTGATACAGAGTGGTGATTGGTATCTAGGCAGGCTAGTAAGTGCTGTTACATAAAAGAATCTAATTTCCTGCTCTGTGTTTTTATCAGAGGTTCCAGATGGAGAATTGTATAATAAGTTTAATGAACCCCTCTTGTAAGAATTTGTAGTATGTAGAAGGATGGTTTCCATCAAATCTTAAGTGGTAAGGACAAAGGGACAAGATATGAGGTTGTTATAGGAACCTCTTTGCTCTCAAGGGCCATCAGCAGGATTAAATAATGGCCATGGTGCACACTGCACTAGTAAGGACCACAGAGTCTGGAGAAGAACAGGATGGAAAAGAAAATAAGTAGGAGTAGGAGACAGGGGAAGAGTGAAAGAAAAGGAGAGAGGGTGCTAGTGCCACCACTAGCAACTTTAATCACACCATAGACATGGTTTACCAATCTCTGAGCCTTCTCCATTGCCTCTTTTCACCATGTGAGCCTGTGTTCTCAAGCCACAGTCAGGCAACAAGATAGTTACTCAGTGTCTGTTCTGTACTACCTACTGTGGTAGGTGCTGTGAGTGATATAGGCATAATTAGAATATGGTTTGCGCGGGGGAAGAGCTCTGCTTTGTTGGGCACAGAAGGCTGATAGCTTTATTCCAAGGTGGGATGAAAAATGCCAAGAGAGGGATTCAAGCAAAGTGCTCAGGTTGGAGGAAGCAGAGAAGAGTACCTGAAGAGGGTAGTATTTGAGGTGTTCCTTGAAGGGTACAAAGGGCTTTGGTAGGTTAGATTGGGAAAGAACATTCAGGGAAGAAGAAATGGACTGAACAAAGAGAGGAGACAGGTATAGTGGTAAAATTATAGCAAACTCTTGCTGTTATTTTCAATGTACCAGGCACTGTGCTGATAAATTCTGGATAAATGATAAAGGATCATTTAATCGTTATAATAACCCTACGGGGGAAGGATTCCTCTATTGTCCCTATTGTATGGATTAGAAAACCGAGACCAGAGAGGCTATATAAATTGTCCAATGTCACACAACTATGAAGTGGTAGAACTTGGGCTTATCTAAATCCAATGCTGATGCAGCAACTATACAATAAACTATTTGCAAGTCAGGGTATGGAAAGCAACAAAAGCATAGTGTGGCTGGAGCATGTGGAAAGGAGGAATGGCACCTGCTGCCAAACTGTGGAGCATCTTATTGGCAGCCCGAGGAGTGGGGGCTGGATCCTGTAAACAACAGGAAACCATGGTAAGTTTTAAAGTAGTGGAGTGACTGTCGAAGTGGTGCTTTAAGAAGATTAGTCTGTCAGCAGTACAGAGGATGGATGGGAGAGGGGAGACTGGAAGCAGTTAAGAGGCTATTGCAATAGAATAGTCTGGTTATAAGGTAGTGTATTAAGCACTTGAGCTAAGAAAGCCAAAGAGGGGAATGGACAAAGGAGAGACATTGCGAGGGGAAAAGAAAAAGAAATCGTGACTAACTGGATATGGGAGTTGAGGGAGACAGAGAGGTGGGAATTGAATAGTTGACCCTGAGGTGTGGGGGAGACTTTCTAACTAGAATGGTGATGCCATCACGGATTTGTGGGACTGCTAGTTCAGACTTGATATTGAAGCTCGGAGAAATCAACAGAAACTGATCCTGCAGCTATGGAAATGACTGAGATTAATGTGGGAAGAGACAAGAGCCAAGGGTAAAGCTTAGGAGATGCCTCCATTGAGCTGATGTGGCAAAGAGGTACAGTCATAAAGCAGATTGGCAAGAAATGCTATGGGGAAGGGGATGAAGTGGGAAATAGTGGAATAGGGATTTGGAGAAGATGGAGTGATCAACATTATAGATATGGTAGAAGGGTTAGAGAAAAAGGAGGATGAGAAAATATTATTGATTTGGATGACTAGAAGGTCTTTAGTGGTAAATAACAAGCAGTTCCATAATAGAGTCAGATCTCAGTGGGATGATGAAGAGAGAGAGTAGGGGTCACACATCAGAGACAATGGCTATAAGGAATGCTCCGAAGAATTTTTATGGTGAAATTAAAGGAACAAAATAGATACTTAAGGGGTCTCAGGATTATTGAAAGACCTTAGGGTAAGCATGATCCTAGCGCATTTGTTAGTTGAAGGAAAATGTTAATTAATATTTGCTAGTGCACATGTAGAGATTAATGAATTGGGGTCAGGTTAGGAGTACTAGTGGTTGGAACAAGATCTTGATGAATGTATGAAAGGGTAAGATCAAGAGCTAGGTGTAATGTTTGCTTTGGCAAATATGGGGGTGATACCTTCTTTGGAAAATAAAAAAAAGAAAAGAGATCAACTGAAGTTACATAAATATTTAGAGATGGAGAGATGACATTAAACTGGAAATATTCTGAATTTCCAAGGAAGTTTGTATACCATGTGCTGACTGCTATTGGTGCTGCCAGTAGTTTGTCTACAGAAGGGAAGGAGAGTGGGCATAGTGTGTCCGCAGCAACTGGCACAGTGCCTGGCACACAAACTGATCAATAAATAGTTTTTGAATAAGAAGTGAATAAGTGGACAAGAGTTAGGGCAATTGCTATGAAACACGAGTCATGATGTCATAGTAAGTGAATAAAAGTATTACAGAACAACAGTCACCAGAATGGAGAAGATGAGAAAGATATCTACCGAAGCTGAACATATGCATGTCCCATGATCCAGCAATTCTACTTCCAGGTATATACCCAGGATAAATAAGCACAGTAGTTTACCAAAAGACATGAGCAAGAATGCCCATAGCAAGACATATAAAATTCATACACCCATAAAAGTTAGATGACCTGCCTGAAGTTGCTTAGGTCATAAGTGGAAGAACTGGGATTTGAAGTCAGGGCTTTCCCTGCCCCATAAAGCCTATGCATTTGCCTCTACACCACATTTCTACTGGATGCCATTTATTATGCCCTTCACTTCACTTGTATTGTTGCAAATACAATCTCACAATATGTATAGCATTACCTACATTTTACAAGTTAATAAACTGAGGACCAGAATCTGCTTGCACAAATTCACACAGCTAGTAAATGGTGGGTAAATTTTTCCCACTCAAGAACTGAAGTGTGAACTCAGATTTGCCAAGCTCCAAAATCCACGATCTTTTTCTTCCATAAAGAGATGAAGGCTTTTCTCAAGTTTTGAGAAGTTTTAAGAAGGAAGTATGGTAAACTGATGTAGTTGAAAACATAGGGGTGGTTCAGTGAAAGAATCCTGGCTAGCCTGGTCTTTACTGCCCAAAAGGCAAAGACCAACATCACAGTCAAGTAATGTCCTCCTCCAACCTTCTGTGATCTACTCACTTTATTATAAGTACCTGGGAGCCAATGATGGCTCTAGGTATACTGGTCAAGAGGGCAACAATTGTTTTAGCAATAACCACTCACTTCCTTTTTCAATACTTTCACTTACTGTAGGTAACCCTCTCATCTCTCTCTCTCTCTCTCTCTCACACACACACACACACACTCATGCACAGTCCTCTAAAACAATCTCCTTACCAATCAACACTTTACTACAGAGGATTTGTTAAATACTCAAAGAAATGTTAAGGCCTGAAGTGACTTAGTGGCTTTAGCCATCCAAGAACTATTCTTACTTGCCTATAATCCAGTTTGAACTCCTTCTCAGAGGGGATGTTCAGAGTTTTATGGTAAGTATCTCAGACTGTAGTTCTTCCCCATGTCAAGAGCACCAGTACACTTCAAGTGTAACCCTGATTCCCCACATCCTAATATCTTTTCCCTAAAGAGTCCCCTCTTTTACCTTGAATCATTGCTTTAATAGAAGTAATTCTGGGAAGGGAGATCCCAAGGTGGATTGAGCCCGAGGGTCAAGCAAATTTTAAGGATAAAGCAAATTTTGAGGTTTGGGCATAGGTGCTCTGATCTCTGCCAGGTCTTCCCTTACTCTTAAACCAGAACCTTGCAGAACAAGCCCTATTACTCTTTCTGTCCCTTCTGTCACCCTCCCTCCCCTGAGTGGAATATATGAATTTGTTGCCATGGCAACCTGTGGTGGTGCCTGATAGTGTGTTTTCTCAGCCAGTTCTGGGCCCTGGACATAGGTTCTCAAGTTCACTTCTTCAAATATTCCCCAAGCTAAGCCCAGTACCATATCCCAGGTTCCACAGTATTTGTGTGTAGGTGATGGAGAGACACTCACCTGCATCCAAGGTAAGACAAAAAGAAAGAGGAAGCAGAGTACTTAAAAGTTGCTTTCTGGGGACAAGGAGGTGAGGACCACTAATTTAAGTTAATTAAGGGCTTACTACCCGCCAGTCCTGATAATGTCCTTCTCCTTCTTTTATTTAATTCCCTCAAACAACTTTGTGAAATAAGAATCACTATCTTGATACACTGCAGGAATGAGGGAAATGGAAACCTAGAGAGAGGCAAAGTGACTCGCTTAACATTGCACAGCTGTGATTTCAGCTTAGTCTTTATCTGAGTTTCTAAAACACAGTCTCATTGGATGACACTGACTTGTTCTTCATTTTTTGGAAGGAAAGTAAGAGCTGCAGAGAAGTCTTTGCCCAATCTATGTGCCTATGAATGTCTCATAGTCTTTCCCTGGGAATAGGCCCCCTCCTTCAAATGTGGCCCTTCTTCAGACATCACCGTCTCTTTCATAGCTCCTTTTCCTCTCTTCATTAACTTCTTTCTACCTTCCTGAGGCTGTCTACAATTTCTGGCCACTTTTCTCACATTCTCAGGAAGATCCCTGACATGGGGCTTCTTCCATGGCATGGGAAGGAGAATGGGATGGGCTGATTTTCTTGATACAAGCAGAGCAGAGGACACTTTCATTAGTTTCCTATTGTTATAACAAATTACCACAAAATTTAGTGGCTTAAAGCAATACAAATTTATTCACTGGGCTAAAATCAAGGTGTTGGTAGGGCTGAATTCCTCCTAGAGACTCCAGAGGAGAATCTGTTTCCATATGTTTTATAAGTTCAAGAGATGCATTCTTTGTAATCCTTGGCTCATGCCCACTTCTTCCTTCTTCAAAGCCAGTAGCCTATCATCTTTAAATCTCTCTGTGAGAGATGTCTAGGGCCTAAAACTGGCTGAGAAAAGAAAATAGCAGACCTGCCTGAATAACCCAAGGTAATCTCCCCATCTCCAGGTTGTTAATCTAATCACACCTGCAAAATCTCCCTTATTATATATAAGGTAACATTCAG
This sequence comes from Mustela nigripes, assembly GCF_022355385.1. NCBI lineage: Eukaryota > Metazoa > Chordata > Mammalia > Carnivora > Mustelidae > Mustela > Mustela nigripes. The sequence goes on along the minus strand of NC_081575.1, from coordinate 19,197,376 downwards.
ACTTTACAGGAATTAGGAGCTAAATATCTTTGGTGGTCATTAATCAACTGACCACAGCCTCCATGACAAACAATTATATCCTTATAGTAGGAACTGACTACCCTTCATCTCAAATGAAGGGTCCCAGATGAACTGGGACCTCAGGAATTAGAGACAGAGTAGGAGGCACAAGAATGTATGAAGTTAGGAGAGTAGATAAACTTGAATTATTTTCAATTGAAGTGAAGGATGGAGCAAGTGACCCCTGCTCTCTGAGGATAGGTCTCTTTATTTGTATATTACCCCTGCAGAGAGATATAAAGGAAGGTAGGACTTAGAGGTGAAGGCTTCTCCCATTCTCTTTTCCAAAATGGTTGCCTTCTTGTCAATTTTTGCTACTCTAACTGACTTAAGGTGGTACTTCAATGTTTTTTTTGTTGTTGTTGTTGTTGTTTTTGCTTTTTATTTATTTTTTTATATATAATTTTTTATTTTTTATAAACATATATTTTTATCCCCAGGGGTACAGGTCTGTGAATCACCAGGTTTCCACCCCCTTCTCCCTTCAATGTTGTTTTGATTTGAATTTCCCTGATGGCTAATGATGATGAACCTTTTTTCATGTGTCTGTTAACCATTTGTGTGTCTTCTTTGGAGAAGTGTCTGTTCAGGTCTTCTGCTCATTTTTTAACTTATTTGGTTTTTTTGGATGTTGACTTTGAGAGGTTCTTTATAGATCTTGGATACAAGCTCTTGATCTGAAATGTCATTTGCAGAATGTCTCCCATTCTGTGGGTTGTCTCTTTGTTTTGTTGACTGTTTCTTTTGCAGTACAGAAGCTTTACTTGTGGAGAAAGGGGGATTCTTTTACACTGTTGGTGGGAATGCAAGTTGGTACAGCCACTTTGGGAAACAGTGTGGAGGCTGTTCAAAAAATTGAAAATAGAAGCTACCTTATGACCCAGCAATTGCCCTACTAGGTATTTAACCCAAAGATACAGATGTAGCGAAGAGTCACCTGTACCCCAGTGTTCATAGCAGCAATGGCCACAGTTGCCAAACTGTGGAAGGAAACAAGATGCCCTTCAACTGATGAATGGATAAGGAAGATATGGTCCATATACACAATGGAGTATTATGCCTCCACCAGAAAGGATGAATACCCAACTTTTGCATCAACATGGACAGGACTGGAGGAGATTATGCTGAGTGAAATAAGTCAAGCAGAGAAAGTCAATTATCATATGGTTTTACTTATTTGTGGAACGTGAGGAATAACATGGAGGACATTAGGAGAAGGAAGGAGAAAATGAAGGGGGGGATATCAGAGTGGGAGTTGAACCATGAGAGACTGTGGACTCCAGGAAACAAACTGAGTGTTTTAGAAGGGAGGGGGTGGGGGAATGTGTGAACCTGGTGATGGGTACTGAGGAGGGCACATATTGCATGGAGCACTGGGTGTTATACACAAACAGTGAATTATGGAACACTACATCAAAAACTAATGATATACTGTGTGGTGACTAACATAACATAATAAAAAATAAAGTATTGTTATATTAATTTTAAAAAATGGTTGCCCTCTTCTGTCTGCCTGGGTACTTTCCTGGCAGAGGAAGTTGGAGGAAAGGGTGAGGCTCTGGCTCCAGGGACAAAGGGGGACAGCTAGAACCCCTTTCTAGTTGAGCTTTATTCTCCCTCTCCCTCTTCAGTATTCTCTTCCCTATCCTTGTGGCCAAAGAGGCCCCTCCTGTTTGTTGGTAAGTGAGGCTAAAACAAAGTGAAGTCAAGGGTGATAACGGAGAAAAGGAGGATTCTGTAGGAAAAGCCTTCATGTTAGCTCATCTCAGGGCAGAGAATCCTCTTCCATCAAGCAGTCTGAGGGAGGAGAGGAGTTGGGGATGTCTGCCAAGGAGGGTAACCAGGAGTTACAGGGTCATTCCTTAATAACAATTAAATTATTTCCTTAGCACTGAATATTGTTATCTAGGATATGAAGACCTTCAAAAGCCCCTTTCCACAAAGTTCTCTGCCTGATGCTTATCACAAGGAAGAGCTTCAATCACATCTGACAGGATTTTGGGGTACTCAGATTCTGAAAACCATGAAAAGACTGGTTGGGATGGGAGTTTGCCTGGCCCCAGACTAAATTTTCATGGTCTTGGAGTGTCAGCAACAACATCACAAGCTCAGTGAGTTTTTGATTTATGAGCACCAGATGCAGAGTTGTGAACTGAAGTTTTTTTTTTTTTGTATAGTTTACAGCTGGCTTCCCATATTTCGTTCTTGTTCCAGGATATCACATATTATATTGCTCAGTGCTCCTCCTTATAGAAAACCTCATGAAAAATTCTTATCCAAAATCAGCGCCAGGAAAAATGTTTGTTTTTCTTAGTGAATGTGTCTGGTTTCCTCTGCCAAACAATGAAAACAATGAAACCCCTCATATGGAAGTACCCCTCCTTCACACCCTAGCCAGCGGTCTGACAAAAACTTTCCAGCTGTGTGAAAAATGTGGGGTCTGCTGGGAGGAGGAGTGTCAGAGGTGAGGAAGAAGCCAAGGACAGCTCGTAGAGCTCCCTCAAAATTGGGGAAACAGGGTAAGCCACAACTTCTGAAGAAGACTGACCAGCCATATCAAAAAACCTAACAGATTGTTATGATGAGCACTAGGTATTAAATGCAAGTGATGAATCACTAAATTCTACTCCGGAAATTAATATTACACTATATGTTAACTAACTAGAATTTAAATTAACAATTGGAAGAAAAACAAACAAACCAACCAACCTAATAGGGAGTCCAGAGAATTCCCCTGGTAACAATGATGGTATCATCAAATTCTAAGCTGAATCATGCTGGGAATTCTCTACCAGAAAATTAGAAGCTGGGCCTGGCCTCCAGAGTTAAGAAGAAGCAGGAATATGTAGGAAACAAATCTCAGGTGGGTCTTCCCTTTGAGTATCACTGATTTGAAGGACCAAGAAACTCTGGAAACTGGTAGTGCTCAGGCAAACAGAGGAAAAGGCCTAATTGTCCACATGAAGTATAGGAAGATCTGTTGATCTGATAGCTTTATAGAAGTATACTGAGCTGGCCATGATGGGGTATAAGAAATATTTGATTTTCTAAACCCTACTACCTCCCAATTCAATTATACTTACTACCCTTGTTAATTGATCATGAGACAAATGGGTCACATATTGCAAAAATCCATGTGGAGACTAGCATGAATGACACTATCATAATCCAAGTGTTAACATAGTATTTTGATTTTCACCTTGTTACCAGGAAACTCAGTTCTAGATTGTATGCTCAATTGTTTTAGCATTCCAGAAATAGGAAGGGGGTTAGTGTACTTTTTCTCCATTTTCTTCCCTTTGCACTGCTTTTATTCTTTGTTATCGTACTCAGAATTTATCATTTTTTTAAGTTTCTTTTTTAAGGTAGATAAAGAATAAATAAGCATATAGATATATGATATTTTCTTTGTGGGCTCAATAAATTCCTCATATGCCCTTACTTGGATTTAATGTGTTAGGGATACTGACTTTGACTCAGTCTATGCTCACCTTTGTTCTGAAGATTTGTTGCTATTGGCAATGAAGGGGTCTGGGCCAGTGTGTGGTTTGTTAGCAATGGGAACAGCCATTGCTGCAAAAGAAAAAAAATACCTCATTTTGTTAGATTTTTTTTTTTTTTTTTTTACCCATGACATTACAACAACACTTTCCTCAGGCTTCTTGCCTTGGGAACACCTAATGGCAAGATGTTTTTGGTACTTCAGTAACTAAAGCTCCTTTAATGGGGTCCATGATGGACTTGCCTTGTTTTGTTCTATAGTGAAAAATGTTAAAAGGAAGTCGCAGTATATATTTTGTTGGTAGCAATGTCTTAAGCTATTAAGGCCATTTGTTATTTTCTGAAAAGCAAGAGAGATAATGCTCACTAATAAAATTCACCACACTGCCGGTAGCTCTAAGTTTCTTCCCTACAAAGTGTTCCATACCTCCTGTGGGTCTGCTTCCTGTATTCATCTTTCTCATGTCCTAAGAAGATGGGGAGGGGGCAAAGCTTCTTAGGTGCTGGGGAATTGGACTTCATCTGAATCACAAGTAAGTCACACGTAAAAGCCAGCTTAATGCGAACTGCTCCACCTCCTTACAGTTCCCCTTTCTTGTCCCTGGTGTTCCTCTTTGCTTCTCCCAGTCTCCCAAGTCTAGCTTGCTTGGGCCTCTGATTCTGGCACCTCCCTGAAGATCCTATCCTTTATTCCTGCTCCCTATCCAAGATTCAGGCATTGAAGTTCGCCTTAACCCAATTTCTCCCCGAATTGAAAATGCAAATGTGCCTGCTTTATTGTCTGTATGTATTAAGCTTCTACAAAAGGCTTTGTACTAGGCACAATGCTCTGTATGGGGCAGTACAGGAAAGTGGGGGTGGAGTGAGCAGAGTGGCCTCTGAACTGCTGTGGGTCAGCAGCTGGAGTGCTTTGCACTGTTTAGGCATTGATTGGGGTGAGAAGAGCAGAGAGGGTGGATGGGCACAGAAGCAGGGAGAGTCACTGTGGGCTCCATCAGGAAATCAGAGGGAGTTGAACTGGAAATTTGAAAACCATCTCAGGGAGATGAAGCTGGAATTTCCATCTTACTCCATCTCTAGGCACAAACTATTCACAATTCTACTGTCATAAGAACTTCAGCTCCCAGTAATGAGAGAAAATCACAGAAGAGGAGAAAAGGAGAAAGGTTGTGGGTTTCCCATCTTTTTTTCCAGACCAAATCCAAGAATCTGGAGAATGTACTTTTCCTCAGATACAGTTCTGTGTTATGTTACATAGAGGGACCTAAGGCCAACTCCACATGAGTGGGACTCTGACAACTTTTTGTGCTAATAGTCTACCTGTAATATTAATTCTAGACGTTTATTTCTCTAGTTTCTATTTTAAAAAGCCACTAGAAGTTTGACAATATCAAGTTTCTACTTTGACTTCTGATAGATTAAACCTACTCTAGAGGGCTAAAATTTTATAATCACTATCTGATTGGACTCGAGTGTATTAAAAACAGAGGTTTCACAGCAAACAGGCAGGGGCAACGGCAGTATGAAATACATAGGTGAAAAAAACATAAAAATTATTTTCAGCCGAAATTCTCAGAAACACTATAGGAAATTAGTATAACTGATTGATGTGATCTAATCTAATATAAATGGGAGTTGAAGCTTTATCCATCCAGAACAGGTGATTAGAGGCAAATGAAGGGCAGGTTCCCATGGAAACCATTTGGCTATCTCAGACCTAAAGGAGGTCTCTGAAGAGGAAGCTTTGAGAAGGAATATGGATTTTCAAAGGGAAGAGTCTTTTAGGCAAATGGTTAGGGAATTAAGGCAATGTGGAAGTACCTCTAGAGTAGTTCTTTGAGTGCCAGGGAAAGATTTTACTGTTCCAGTCTCTTGATGCCTGAGAATCACTCCTTCTTACAGTTATTCCTCTCACTTGAACCTCCTTTGAGGGGAGCCAATGTCTCTGGACAGTACTGTAAGCCTGCTCAGGGCCATGGTGGTTGTGGTTGTCAGATGAATTCATTATGCTCAGACCCCTCAATTTTCCCCACAGATCTGCCTTCTTCTTGAACTCATAACCAGCCATTCTAGCCCAGAATGGAATTAGGAGAATCTTTGGGGTGGCAGTGCTTGTGCTGAGGGAGGTGACGCAGGATATATGACATTTCTTTTTGTGAAGATGTGTGACTGGGAGCTCCCTACTGGTGTCCTTTTAGTCAGTTAAGGTCCTATTTCATGGTAGCCACCAGGGGTGGGGGAGTACACACCCAAGGGGCACTGCTTTTCTTATTTTGGAGACTTCTCTAGTTTCCCTTAATCACTCCTAAACTACAACTTCTGCCCTGTCAAACTCTCTGTCCTGCCTTTCTCCTCCCTCCTTTCGTAAAAGTATCACATGGACTTCTGTTCTTTTCTTTCCCTAGCTACTTTCACTTCTCTGTGGTTCCACCTGTCACTCTTACCTGTTCTCTTCCTCCCGCACATACTCCCAAGGACTTTGCTGACATCTGAGATGTCAGATTTGATAAAAATGTCTGTGTGTCTGCCCCCCAGGAATCTCTGGAGCTTTAAGGGATTCCTGATCTAGGCCAACAGTATCACTGAAAAACAAGGATATGGGATAGGGTGTAATATTTTCTAAAGTCCTGCTATGTGCCTTCACATATGCTGACTCACTTTATCTACAGAACAACCCAGTAGAGTAGATTTTATTAGTCACTACCATTCTGAAGATGATGAAACTGAGACGCTCAAAATGCAAGTGACTTCCTCAAGGGATTAGAAATTGTGAGTATAGAATCAGGATTTGTATCCCAGTCTTCTAGCTCCAAATTTGGTTCTTCTCCCACTCCCTTAGGAGAGTGTGGAGCTTTGAGGGCAACTTGTTCCCAGGAGATGTTGCTGTCAATTCCTGAAGGCCACTGGAGCATGGGAGAGGAACCTTCAAAGACTCATTCTGATTGACTGTTACAGCTCCAGGAGCCTTGTCATTGTGCCTGAACTTGAGGCCTCTATTTTCACTCAGGGTTACAGCAAGTAATTCATTCTCATTCTCCCACAGGAGAATATCGTATTCCCACCATAAACCTTAGATGACCTGAGTCAGGAGTTCTCACTACTCTGGCTTATTGATTTCCATTTAGTCATTTTTTCCTTCATTTGCACATTCATTCATTAACTTCATTGGGTATCTTTTGGGTGCCAGATACTATGCATAGAGTTGGGGGTCCATTGATGATAAATCCATAGTTTCTGCTTTTCTGTAGTTTATGGATTTCTGAAGATTAGAGACTTTGGTAGATAAGGGCAATGTGATATGGTAAGAACAGTGATACAACTATGGACTGATTTGTTGTAGAATGGAAACTTTGACCAGAGTGGGGAGAGAGGCCAGTTGTGAAGGTTTATCTTCATAGGAAACAACCTGGCTCCCAGCTACCCCCATCTTCTCCTCTTCCCCAGGTTCTTATGAGTAGCAAATGCTCAAAGTCAATACTTTATTTTTAAAATAAGGTTTATTTTTTTGTAGGATGGGGAGGGTCTGTTCGTCATATGAATCATCAATCAGTGTCTTCAAAGAAAACAGAAAAATGTAATGCCCAAATGCTCTTTCCCATTGAAATTCTGGGAAGTATGCCAGGAAATTAGCCCACAACTGACTAATGCAATCCCCTCTAAGAGAAATTGTCCTGTACAAACATATCCAATCAGTCTAGAGAATGTGGATTGCCTAGGTTCGTAAAGAAGTAAAAGGAATGTATTTTTTTTTTATTTACCTGCTTTGTAAATAAATGTACCTGCATTAGAACATGGTCTTTAAGTGCTGTCCTCTATTCTACCATTTTCCTGTCTTTCTCCCTAGGGGTAGGTGCCCATGTACACAGCAGTGACCTTTTCTCCCATCTAATCTCCTTCTTTGAAAGCTTGTTTACTCTGGGTATTTTTCTGGAACAGACCTGATATAGAAATTTACACTGTGGTGTGAATAAATGAAAACAACTTAGCTCTGTACCTTTTATATTTGCATTTTAATAAAGACCAGTCAATTTGGAGACAAAAAGTCTTTCTTTTAAAGTTTTCATGTCTACAATCAGTTTATTTTTTAGGAACTCATGCACAAGTCTCCAAATTACAGGTCTTTCAGACTTAAAATTCTAATGGGAAAATTTCAAGCAACTGTAAATTTGATTTATGGGAACATATTTCGGAGTAGAGGTAGCTCTTTCTCTTCCCTATAAAATCCCAACTCTGGCAGAGTTGCTTGAGTGATAGCTACAATTTCTCTCCCTTCCTGGAAGTACTTTTGGCTTGGTGGATCTCTTATACCTTCATAGTCAGCCATTGAATACTTCTAGTCCATGCAGAGTGGAGTGGTGCCTCTTTCTTTTTTGGGACATGATGATAGGGAAGATATTATAATGCTGTTGAATAATCAACCTGATTCTGACTGGTAGGATGAGAATTAGCTTCTTCCTGTGCATAAGCTCTGTGCAGATACGCTCATATGTCAGTTTATATATGTATGTGACCACATGTGCTTTTGTATGTATTGGAAGATAAAAGGGTTTGGGGGTATTGCTGAAAGATGGGTAATGATAATGGTTTACTATGCTGTAGACCCTGTGCTAAGGGAGTTATATATCCTCAGAACATCCACATGAGGTAGGATGATTATTACTATTTATTAAGTAACCTCTCTGCCCAATGTGAGGCTTGATCTCATGATCCTGACATCAAGAGTCATACACTCTATGGACTGAGACAGCCAGGTGCCTGTGTTATTGCCATTTTAAAAATGAAGAGACTGAAAACCAGATACATTAAATTTCTTAAGATCACATAGTAAGTGTAAAAGTCTCGATCCAGAGCATATACTTTTTTTTAAAGATTATTTATTTATTTATTTATTTATCAGAGAGAGAGAGAGAGAGCCCAAGCAGGGGGAGCATTCAGAGCAGGCAGAGGGAGAAGCAGGTTTCCCGCTGAGCAAGGAGTCTGACAGGGGAATCTACCCCAGGACCCTGGGATCATGACCTGAACTGCGAAGGCAGCCACTTAACTGACTTAGCCACCTAGGCATTCCCCAGAGCGTATACTTTTGGCCACTACACTGTACTGCCTTTCTGTGGCAATGGGTAGATGGATGAGGTTGACTATTTTAAACTGGGGGGAGATACAACTCTGAACAACGTTCTAGGGATAAGGATGGCCAAGAGGTGCCCCACAGACACCCAGTATCCTAGTCCAGTGTGACTAGAGGCAAGAGTTCTTGTAAGGTAGTAGAGGGAAGAATTCCTATAATGGTTGTCTGGAGCCATGTTGTGAAGGGTCCAGAATATTTATCCAAAGAATATACCCTTTTTACTTCAGTTATTAAAGATCCAGTTTCAGGAGCTAAAGAAATTTTCAGAAAATATTTTTCAGAATTGTACAGAGGACTTTGCAGATAGATCAAACACTAAAGACTAAACAGATACATATTTAATAAAAGTAATCATTCAGCACCATGAGGCATTAGATGATGTTTATTGTGCATTATTTTCCTTTGGCTCATCACAGAAAAAAAAGCATCCAGTATTGTGATTACCAAGGTAATTTGTCTTAGGGTTAATAGGTGGTAGGAGAAAATGATGTTTTGTTGTGTTCCATTCTACAGGGACCAAAAAGGTTCTTTCTGTTTGGCTTATATAGCATTTACAAAGAAAGTTCTGGTCTAAAAATCCCTAAATGACAATCCTGGTAACATCACAAAATGACTTCTGTCTGTCTATCTATCTATCTATCTATCTATCTATCTATCTATCTATCTATCATCTATCCCTCTTAGTGGAACAAGAGGGATTCTAGGTAATGAAGGGAATGACTACCTATGTTCCCTGGCCTGGGAGACTAGGGGTCTGGATTCTAATTCAAGTTCTGCCACTAATGAACTGCATGACTTTGAGGCTGTAACTCAGTTTATTTTGAGGTTGTTTTTTTCACTTATAAAATGTGGGAGTTGCAGGAAAGCCCTTGACTGCCACCCTTGCCCCCTTTTTGTGTGTCTATTTTTTTTTAATGTATTCATTAAATTTCATAAGTAATATGTGGGTCTTTTCTCATTGCAAAAATATTAAACAATACCAAAGTTCCCTTTCAGCCCTCTATTTCATAACTCTTCCAAGATAGAAATTATATTTGTAGTGCAATATTCCAAATAACTGTTATATGTCTATAGACATATATATATATATATTGTTTTGTGGGGTTAATTTAAAAATAAACGGTATGAAACCATACTTATTGTTCTACAAATTGATTTTTTCATTCAACAGCATGTCTTGGAGGTAATTTCATGTCAGTACATATAAAACTGTCTCATTTTTAATAACTTCTCCATAGGATGCATATGCTATTGGCTTAGCTATTTTTCCCACTGATAAATGTATGGGTTGTTTACAAATGATTGTAGTTAATGATTCTGTGATGAAAAACCTTAGACATTTCTTTGTACACATGTGCAAGTATTTCCCTAGTGTATATTTCTCTGATGTGGAATTGCTGGGTCTGAATATTTCAGTTTTATTAAACATTGTCAAATTGCTCTTGAAACCAATTTGTACATATGATAGAAGTTTCATTGCAACTTTATAAAAAATTTTTCATTTCATTTATTTCAATCACTCAGTGATTCTATTGACATAGGTAAGTACTTTTTAAAGCATAAATCTAGTTGTTCATTATTTTATGCATTTAGGTGTTAATCAAAACTTAAAAAAATTAGAGTGTGAACATGGTTGAATTATATAAGAAATCTGAGGAACCTTGGAAGATAAGCCAATACAACTTTATTGGAGAGATCAAATAAATGATAAGATAGAAACTAAACTCCAAATAAACAAAAATAAAACCTTGGAGAAAGGGAAAAGAAAAGAGTGAAGTTTTAAGACAAATTAACCCAAAGGACCACATTCAAATACTCAATGGGAACATTGGGAGAAGGGAGGGGAAAATGAAGCAGGGGAAATTGGAGTGGGAGTTGAACCATGAGAGACTATGGACCCCGGGAAACAAACTAAAGGTTTTAGAAGGGAAGGGAGTGGGGGGATGTGTGAACCTGGTTATGGGTATTAAGGAAAGCATGGATTGCATGGATCACTGGGTGTTATATGCAAACAATGAATTATGGAACACACTACATCAAAAAATAATGACGTACTGTATGTACTGTATGGTGACTAACATAACATAATTAAAAAATGAGGTGTAATCAACATGGAAGAGGAGAACTTGGAAGTATGGGTTACAACTAGAAGCTCGGTGAACTGGATAAAAGCAGTAATGTTTTATGGGTACTAAAATATGATCTGCTACAATGGTGTGTTTCATGTTGGGAATAACTCATTTCATGAAGTAATGTGGGGCATCAAATTCTTGGTGATCATACAATTTTTATATCACAGTCTGTTAATGTAATGAGTTGCATTGATGAACTACCTAATATGAAGCCATATTCATTTCATGGGAAAAGTCTTATTGGTATTAGCTCATGTTGTACTTTTCTTTGAACACATTTCTGGACTTGAAGTGCTCATGTTCTGTTTAGTATTCTGCATCTGAGCTCAGAAGAATGCTTGGCTCCATAGTTTTCTGTTTTCTGGAATCTTTGCCCAATTTTTGACATCAAAGTTATGCTAGATGGGCAGAATGAATGGAGAATATTTCTTTTCTTGCTATGTTCCAGAATATTTTATAGTGCATGAGAGTGACTTGTTTAGTAAGAGTTTAATAGAACTTGTCTATTTAACTTTTGGGGACTGTTCCTTTTTTACAAGGTAGATCTATGATTATTTTCCAGATTTTCTACATTTCCTTCTGTCAATTTTAGCAATAAGTATTTCCCTAGAAAACAGTTCATTAAGTATTGATTTTCAAAATTTTACTGTCAGAAAATTATGTATAACTACGTTTAGTACAACATTAAATATCCCCGTATATGTATTTATTCTAGCTATTGTTTCATTGTTTGTGCCTCCCATCTGTTTTTCGTGCTCAGACTACCCCAAAGTTTTATCTATTTTACTACCTTTTTGGAATAAATTGTGTTAGGTTTTATGCATCCACATTACCTTTCTCTTTGGTTGTTTTTGTTCTTATCAAAATTTCTTTAAACTATGCTTTTACATTTATATTCACTTTTATTTTCCCTGAGTTAACTTTTTTCTTTCCCTAACATCTTGAGTTTTCTAACACACTTATTTGGTCTATGGTATTTCCTTTTAGAGCCATTTTGGCCATGTTCCACAGGTTTGTTATACGGTACTTTAAAAAATTTTATTATTATTTTTTTAGTAATCTCTACACCCAATGTGGGGCTCAAATTTATAAACTCGAGATCGAGTCACGTGCTCTTCCTACTGAGCCAGGCAGCCACCCCACTCAATAGTACTTTTTAAATTTTTTTTTTATTTTTTGCTTTTCTATTTTTTTCAATTTATTTATTTTCAGAAAAACAGTATTTCATTATTTTTTCACCACACCCAGTGCTCCATGCAATCCATGCCCTCTATAATACCCACCACCTGGTACCCCAACCTCCCACCCCCCCGCCACTTCAAACCCCTCAGATTGTTTTTCAGAGTCCATAGTCTCTCATGGTTCACCTCCCCTTCCAATTTCCCCCAACTCCCTTCTCCTCTCTAACTCCCCTTGTCCTCCATGCTATTTGTTATGCTCCGCAAATAAGTGAAACCATATGATAATTGACTCTCTCTGCTTGACTTATTTCACTCAGCATAGTACTTTTATTCGTGTTTATTTCTAAATAGATTGCAATTTTATTGAGAAAATTGGTGATCATTTGAGTCATTGAGAAGAAATGTTAAAGAATTTTATGGAGAAATTATCAAAACTTCTTTTCATTCAACAGTATTACTAATTTCCAATTGTATTGATATGTTCAGAGTATACAGACTTAATAGTCTTTGCTTTTCCTAATTTGTTGAGATTTTTGTAATCTTACACAGTCAAATTTTATGCATGGCCCATATATGCTTAAGGAATGCCAATTTTCTGCTTGTTGGATACATGCTTGTACATGTCTGTTGTATCAGACTCATGGGTTCTACCAATTCTCTTCTTTTGTATTCATGTTTCCACCTGATCTATCGTTAGGTTTCTGAGTGAAAGCTGTGTCAAAGTTTCCCATTAATGTTGTGGATTTCCAGTTTCTTCTTGTTTTTCTTATCCATATTTATTTTATTTATTTCAGAGTTATGTTTTTATGACTAATTTAATAATTGGTATAATTAATTGACTAATTGGTGCAATAGTCCAATAATTTGTATATTCTCCTGGCTTATACCAGTATGAAATATCCCTTTGTCCCTTTTAATCTTTGTCTTTGTTTTCTTTTGCTTGCTATTACTACTGTTACACCTGACTTGAGTTTTTTTTTTTTAAGATTTATTTATTTATTTGACAGACAGAGATCACAAGTAGGCAGAGAGGCAGGCAGAGAGAGAGGGGGAAGCATGTTTCCTGCTGAGCAGAGAGCCAGACGCCGGGCTCTATCCCAGGACCCTGGGATCATGACCTGAGCCAAAGGCAGAGGCTTTAACCTGCTGAGCCACTCAGGAGCACCCCCCCCACTTGAGTTTTGTTAGCATTTTCTTCATGTGCCTTTCTCAATTTGTTTTCAAGTTTTATGTGTCATTTTGTTTAAAATGTGTCTCTTTTAAACTGGATATGGCTAGATTTTATTTGTGCAACCTGAGATTATCTTTTAACAACACTTATCTCTGTAGACTGATACAATTCTTGATATTTATGATGATCTTTGTGTTCTTGTTTTACCTTTTCTAATGATCATAAATTCTTGTTTTATTTTTTCCTTTTCAGCAACTTCTTGGAAGATAACATTTTCTATGTTTTATTTTGTGTTCTTTAGTAGTTTTTTTGTAAGTTTTATATAATACCTCATATTCCAGTTGTTACCTTGATTTTTTAAAAAATTATTTAAACATATATTTTCTATACATTTCTAGAATGTATAATTATCTATATCCTGATCTTGAAAAAGACAACAACCATAGCAATAGTTTACCTCCTGTTTCTCTTTTTTCCTAAACCCCTTAATTTTCCATGTAAAGATCATCTGAGATTTAGTTTCATATTGTTATTTTTTTTCAATCAATGGTTACTTAGACTTCATTATAATTTCTACACACTTTTGGATCTCCTTGCTTCTTTTACTGCACATAATTTCCTTGGGTTTTTCATTTTGCTAAAGCACATCTTTGGTAATTTGGTAATTATTCAAAGATAAAACTCAGGTGGGGAAATATCTGAATCTTTATATGCCCAATGAAAAATATCTTCATTTCACTCAGGCCCCAACCCTCCAACTAAAATACTGTTTTTTCTGAGCATAACATATTTAATTCTAAGTTGTTTTTTCTCATTAATTGAGGCTAATCCATTACTATTTTTAAACACTGAGTATTGCTGAGCTATCTGATACTATCTCAATTCTCATTCTTATGTAGATCGTCTATTTACTGCTTTGGAAACACAGATTTCTTTTTCTCTCTCCTTGTAGTTCTGAAATTTCACCATGATGTGTCTTCAGTTTGGATACCTCTCCCAGTAATTGATGTGTACTTTTTATTTGGAAATTTTTGTCCTTCCTCAACTCTGAGAAGTTTTATACTTTTCTTGTTAGATCAATTTTCCCTTTCAATTTTCTTTGTTGTTCTTTAACTCTGATTTACTCTGTTTCCTGGGGTATGAGTCCTGATTCTTGAGTTTGGCGACTTTTTGTTATACTTTTTCTCTCCCAAATGTTTGTGGATTTTTGGTTAGTGCTCACTTTGGGTTTGGGAACCCCTGTTTGCCTCCAGATGATGTTTCTTTTTCTCACAGCTTGCATACTTAACAAAAGTTTAAGAAAAAAGCAGGGCATACTTCTGGGTGGAATGTTTAAGTAACTCATCTTCGGGTCATGGATGCTTCCTTTTTCTCCTGGGTATGGTCAGGCACTTAGGTTCCTGTCTTGCTTCTCCAGCCCAAGCATCCATAATAATTATTCTAGCCTGGGATAAGCACTTATGTCACCCATTACTTGACACAGCTGTACTGAGAATTCAGGGATTAAACCACTTAGTTTCTCAAGATGGAGTAAATAGGTAAAGTAAAAATCACAAATAACGATTTTCCCATGGCTTCCATATACTATGTGTTTCTTTTGTCTCTGGGCTTGGAAAACATTTGAAGTCATACACACCTTATTCAGCCATCCTCTACAATGTACATTTTTAGGCTGTTCTTTTCTTCATTAATCTTATTCTTTCTACCTTAACACTGAAAAGGACTCCTCAAACTTTGTTTTAGGCAAATTATAATTCTTATTTTTAATTTCTTTTGGAGAGATATTAACTTCAAATATACTTTTTCTGCCATTTATGAAGATTTAGAGCTTGAGGGAAAACCTGACATGTGAGCCCAGTCCATCTTTAGTTACTTTCTGGCTATAGGCATACTGCCTTTACTCCCAACTACATCCTACCTCCAATACAGAAAATTTTTTTAGGAAGTGCTTCATGTGAACTTTGAAATTGTGAGCAAAGTTGAACAATCCATAAGATGATGATTTGTGAGGAATGTTTTGGGGTCAATGGGAGTAATCCTCATATACTACAGAAAATGACCTGCACTCACTTTTAAATTTGTTGATTTCAGAAACAATGCAGAATCTGCCAAATTCTTAGACAACTTTGCTGGTTGATTACACTCATAGAACACTAATTTAAGACACCTGTCACTGAGAGTTTCTATTTATTTATTTATTTAGGTTTTTAACTTGCCCTAATACTCATTCTTTTTTCTAGGTTAATAAACATAAATCATCATTTTTAATGTCCACATATAATTTCTGCCTATTTCTGTGACATGATTTTTAAATAGTACTTTTTGTGTGCTTAGATATTTTTTCAGAGTTTTTAAATATAAATTTTACTAGATAATGTACAGTGCTATATTGGTTTCTGGAGTAGAATTCAGGAATTCATCACTTATATACAACACCCCGTGTTCATCACAAGTGCCCTCCTTAATACCCTTCACACATCTAGTCCATCCCCCTGCCCACATTTCCTCCATCGACCCTCAGTTTGTTTTCTATCTTTAAGAATCTCTTATGATTTGTCTCCCTCCCTGATTTCATCTTGTTTTATTTTTTCCTTTCTTCCCCTGTGATCCTCTGTTTTGTTTCTTAAATTCTACATATGAATGAGATCATATGGTATTTGTCTTTCTCTGACTGACTTACTTCACTTAGCATAATATACTCTAGCTTCATCTACGATGTTGTAAATGGCAAGATTTCATTCTTTTTGTGGCTGCGTTATATATATATATGTGTGTGTGTGTGTGTGTGTGTGTGTGTGTGTGTATGCATATATATATGCATATATATATGCATACACACACACACACACATACATAGATACCACATCTTCTTTGGCCATTCATCAGTTGATGGACACTTGGGTTTTCTCCATAGTTTGGCTGTTGATAATGCTGCTATAAACACCGGGGTGCATGTGCCCTTTCAAATCTGTAGTTTTGTATCCTTTGGGTAAATATCTACTAATGGAATTGCTGTGACATAGGGTAGTTATATTTTTAACTTTTGAGGGACCTCCACAGTGTTTTCCAGAGTGGCTGCACCAGTTTACATTCCCACCAACAGTGTAAGGGGGTTCCACTTTCTCCACATCTTCACCAACACCAGTTTTTGTTGTTGTTGTTGTTGTTGTTATTAATTTTAGCCATTCTGACAGGTGTGATGTGGTATCTCATCATGGTTTTGATTTGTTTTTCCTTGATGATGAGTGATGGTGCACATCTTTTCATGGTCCATTAGTCATTTGTATGTCTTCTTTGGAGAAATGTCTGTGCATATCTTCTGTCCATTTCTTAACTGGCTATTTGTTTTTTGGGTGTTGAGTTTGATGAGTTCTTTATAGATTGTAGAGCTTTTATTAGGAGGGCATGTGATGTGATGAACACTGGGTATTATATGCAATGGATGAATTAATGAATACTATATCTGAAATTAATGATGTTATCTAATTAATATGTCATTAAAATATCCATTTTCTTAAGGAAAAAAATAACAAATAAAGAAAAGATAGTTTTAAAATTCAAATTTGCAAACATCTGCATCTTAAAAATTCAACTCTTTCCACAGATCTGAGATCTTCAATTGAAGGTAAAACATGAATCCAGTGTGTTTAGTGTGTTAAGGCAAGACATTTTATTATTTTTAAAAATATTTTAAGGACTTTATTTACTTATTTATTTGTCAGAGAGAGAGAGAGCGAGAGAGAGTGAGCGCATGAGGGGGGTGGGGAGAAGCAGAGAGAGAGGAGGAAGCAGGCTCCCCAGTGAGCAGAAACTCGATGAAGGACTCAATCCCAGGACCCTGGGATCCTAATTTGAGCCAAAGGCAGACACTTAACTGACTGAGACATCCAGACATCCCAAAGCAAGAAATTTTAATGGAGTCAGGTCATATTGGAAGTAGTACCAGTGAGGCAGTTTGGTGGAATTGGATAATGACTGTTGTGCAGGGCGCCTGGGTGGCTCAGTGGGTTATAAGCCTCTGCCTTCAGCTCAGGTCATGATCTCAGGGTCCTGGGATCAAGTCCTGCATCGGGCTCTCTGCTCAGCAGGGGGTTTATTTCCTTCTCTCTCTCTCTCTCTCTCTCTCTGCCTGCCTCTCTGCCTACTTGTGATCTCGCCCCGTCAAAAAAAAAAGGAAAATTTTAAAAAAAAAAAAAGACTGTCTTGCAGTGTCAAAGTGGCTTCACTAAAGAATAAGGAGAGGTGATTTGCAGCTAAAATCTTCAGATTCATTATAAAATTAGCATACACACCTGATGGGTTCTCATCTAGTAAAACTGAAGGTGAGTGCTTGGTATCCCAAAGGTAAAACTACTTAAAATTAATCTATAGTGTTCCATGTGCTTAAGTACTGCAAAGCTTCAATGGTGCATTTTTCATTAAGTGACTGGGTAAATAAAATTGTCTATGCTAGAAAGTCTAAGTCCCTATTCTAATTTATTTAAATTAGAAATAAAAAGACTTAATAATTCATCAATGTTGGAGAGACAGAGGAGGGCCCATCTTTTTATTGTGGTTCCCATGACTGGATTAAGAGGGACACTTTGAATTCTAAAAAGGCTTGAGCCAACGAGACTATTCTAGGACCCACTGATTGCTTCCAGATACTTTTGTCCCAGTCCAAAAGGGCTAGGCAAAGCTCCCGCTACCCCCATCTAACTTTTCCAATATATGATGAACTCTCTGCCTTTATGTAAGAACCAGACTGAGCCAGGAAAAGGAGAGCAAAGCTAGAGAGTGACCTTTGTATTTCTGCAATGATTTGCAGGATAATCTTAGCAAGGGAAAGGACAGACCAGGAGCAAGGCCAACCTAGCCAGTGATATGTGTGTTGGGGGGAAAGAGAGGACTTAAGGAGCAAGCTCCTGCTTGGGTTGATGTGAAGAAGACCCTAGGATAGAAGTCTCTTGTCCCCAAATATATGCCTCATTTCCAAGGCCGTTTTACCAGAGATTCTAACATTTGTTAGTCATTCAATCCTTTAAGAAGTCTCCTTTTCACGTGCAGGAACTCTGGAGAAACATAAATTATTTATATCATACCAGTCCCCTCAAATTCTGGAATCAGAAAGGTCCATATCCAAACTGTCACTTGTCTTAGGTATATTCTTACTCTAGTCACAGTCTACCCATCTGTCAAATGGAGATGATAATCTCTACCTCAAAGATTGATACATTAAATAAGAAAAGCAAATGTGAAAGCACATAGGAAAATGCCTGATGTGCAAGAGATGTATCCTCACTTCATATGAATCAGTCAACTCAGGAGGGAAGTGCCAAAGTGGGGTACGAAAATGGCCTTCCAAGTATCTAGAGGAGTGGGGTCTGGCCAGAGAAAGTAATATACAGAAAGGCCAACCCTGACTCATTTATATCAAGAGGAGGAATTGCTGTGGACTTGGGGCCTAGAGATAACAAGCAGCAGCAGCACAAGCCTACTGTTTAGTAGCACAATGGCTCAGAATAGGACTTCTGGGCTTAGCCTTGGTTCTCAGCCAGTAAAGGAGGATTCTGCTTATTAGTTGGATGATATTGGGCAAGTTACTAATCTCATTTTCCTCTTCTGTAGGACTGAGAGTATCATAGTGCTTTACTAAAAATTATTGTTAGGCTTAAATGAGTTATTCATATGGTGGTTGACAAAAAGTAAGTGCTCAATAAATATAGCTTGCCATTAATATCATCAGCCTCTTCATTATAGTGATTATTTTAATATATATGTGCATATATTTATTTTACAGGACCTTTAAAATATTTATATTTTTCTCAATAAATGCTATTTCAATTCAATTCAATTCTGGAGTCTTCTGGCTCATCACTGAATATTACCTAAGGTTAATAAATTAGTGGGAATTTCCAGAGCGTTCATTTCTGGGGCCAGATTTCAGATGAATTTGGAGAAAACAGAAGATTCTACTTCTTGTTTCAGGGTCTTTTTAGGTCTGGTGGTACTCTATCCCCGAGGGCCCAATGCCCTGTTTCCCTTTCTATTTGCTCTTTCTGAAACTGTCCTCAGAGTTTCTGTGAGGAAGACTCCAACACTAATTCATGCTAAGTAAGACATGAATGGGTATTAACTCAAATGCTGCAATTTCCATTGAATATACACTTTTTAATAAGGACTTAATTTCAGAGTCCATTAGTTATTTCATTCCCTTCAAACTCCAGGAATGGATTAGCAATAAACAAGTGCCTCATGTACAGACTTTTATGGTCAATTTTTCATACAAACTAGGAAATGAAAAACAGCTTGTGATGGAAGTAGCTTAGACCAACATGACCAGGGCATGTGAGGAATGACCTGGGTGCCAAGAGAGAGATTCTAATAAACCAGGAAAATGACTTTCTTAACCCCCATTGCTCGTTGACGTCAACGCCCAAAGCACAGGCCCAGGTGCTGAACAGGTTTGAAAGTCACACCAATTCAAGATCCTTAAAATGAGGGTTTCTTTTCAGCCAGACAAAATGGGGAAGAGAGAGTTTGACGATATGCATTTAAAAACCTCAACTCAGAAGAATGCAGGGGTACATCTTGACCTTCTTTTCGCCATTTCCTTCCCCACAGTACTTTTCATCAGGTAGATGTTAAGTTTGGAGTCAACAGAAGCGGAGAAGGCACTTGGGGCACTGGAATCAACTATTAGATTCTTTAAATAAAAATAGAATACCCATATGTTCTTTCAAGATAAAATTCTCAAAAACACTCCAAAGAAATTAGCATTTAACAGACTGATGTAATTTCCTCTAATTTAAATAGTTCCCTACAAATAAGTTCAACGAGTCTAGAGAGTCTAGATTGCTGAAATTCTGGGAAGGGTGTGTAGGATGACGTAATTTGTGATTAAGCGGCTTGGTACCTCAAAGTGCCATGTTGGAATGTTAGAATTAAGAGTTTTCCTCCGTGCACTCCCTTGCTCCAGCATTCCCTTTACCTCTTTCCAGCCATCCCCTCAAAACTTTTTGTCATAGACTTTTGTTTTGTTTTGTTTTGAATTAGGCAACAAAAATTCACACTGCCATATGAATGAATAAAGAAACTCAGCTCAAGGAGATATTTACATTTTAATAAAGGACAGCAAGTCCTAAAGATAGAATTTCAGGCAGTAGTAATCATGGAGTAGGGGGCTTCTTGGCCAGATGGAGTTTTATTGTATTTCTTTTTACCAATTGCCTGCAATGTTTAATTAGTCTCAGGTCATGTCTATCTAGCCTTTTAAGTTAGCTAGCTTGGGTAAGAGGTTATAGGTACAAAGCTGTAGCTGATGAGAAGAGGCTCCCACTGGGTCAGCAGTAGAGTTAACAAAATGTGGCAAACGGTTACTAACTGACTTCCAGCAGTCCTTGTTCACCAGCAGAGGAAACTGAAACCATATCTGGCATTCGTTCAACATGTATAGACTAAATGGTATTATGTTCCAGGCACAGTGTTAGATGTTGGCTTACAACCATTAGTAAAGTAGGTCTCTTTTCTTGGAAGAGCTCAGATTCTAGTGGAAGGGACAAATGAAAATTTAAAAATACGAAGTGATTACACAACTGGCTAGCCATTCAAATAAAATACCTGAATGTGTACCTGATCCCTTACACCAAAATAAATTCTGCATCACTTGACTTAAATATCTAAAAAAGGAAAAACCATAAGGTACTAGATGAAAGCAAAGGTGATTATTTTTATAATCTTGCAAGAAAGAGACATTTCTAAATAAGTGTGCTACAAAAACCAGATATTCTAAAGGAAAAGATTAATACATTCAACTACATAAATATTATCACTTATATATGGCAATAGCAAATGAATAAGGTCAAAAGACAAATGATAAACTATGAAAAAAAGGGCTACATATTTGACAAGATTTTTTCAAGCCCTTTTTAAAATTTAAAAACAATAATTAAAAGTTTGTGTACCAAAAACTTTCACAGTGCATGAAGGGAAATGACCTCACAGAAAAGTGGCTAAATTTTTCAACAGGAAAAAAATAAATGTCAAATGAATATAAAAATTTGACTCAGATGTGCTGATGATTAAGGATAAATCAAAACAGTGAGGTATAATTCCCCCTACCACACTTGAAACATGATAAAAAACCAATGCTTTTGAGGATGTACAGATGCAATAGCTCTTGTTTGCAATCAGCTGGAGTATAATTTGGAGGTACACTTTTGGAGGGCAATTTGATGTGTTTTTCAAGACTGTAAAAGGCCATATCGTTCAATCCGGTGGTTCTACCTCCAAGAATGTATCCTGAGTGCATATGCATATAAAGAAACAAATATATAAGAAGATATATATATATATAAGAAGATATTCATTACAACACTGTTTCTAACAGCAAAGAAAATCAAAGCAAGAGCCACAGCAACAAACCAAACCAACAACAAAAACAGACTCTTGGATAGGTAAGGAAATCAGGATACGTCTATGCTTTGAATATTTTATAACAGATTAAGAACACATATATATTTCGATAAGGGGAGTTCCCCAAGATCTTCAGAGTGAGAAAAGAAAGGTGCAGAACAATATGATCCTTCCTGTGTGAAAATGAAACATATGCAGATAGTCTTGTATATGCATCCAACATTTCTGGCAAAATACATAAAAAACAATTAACAGAGATTATTTCTGGAGATTAAGACTGTGGTGGGAGGGATATAGAAATATTCTATTTTTCACTTCATAATCTGCACTGCCTGTGTATTTTAACCATGTGCATTTATTGTTACTAATATTATTCTGATTAAATAATACTATTTTAGACGGAACTAACGTGCATGCAACAGGTGTTTATATATATATGTACATGTATATGTACATGTATACATATACATGTACATATATATATATATATCCATATAGATGATTTAGAGAGATAAAAATAGAGCTGCTCTAATAGCACAGGGGATAGTCCCCTAAGCCAGACCATAGAGCCCTGTGTGTGGTAGTATGTGGGTGCCTAGGAGAAGTTCACTGGAAGGAGGTTGGCATCTGTACTGAATTTTCACTGACAATTAAGAAGTAGGTAAAAGAGACATAGAGGCTATTCCAGGTAGAGGGAATATTAACATATTCAAAGTTGTTGGTTTGAGCTGGAGTGTGGTGGGAGGTGTTACGATGGAGAATGGGGCAATTGAAGCTAGAGATGGAGATACTGTGAAGGGCTTTGCCTATATTCCTAACTATGTTAGAACGAGGAAGTCTCAGAGACAAGTTCTCTTGGAAATGATGAACTAAAAGATTCACACTGTGGTGTAAATGAATCAAAACAGGTATTTGCATTTTAATAAAGTACAGAATGTTCCAAAGGTCCAATTTCAAACATTGGCAATTAGGGAGGAAGAATTTCCCTCATGTCCCTCAATTCACACATTTATGAGAAGATGACACACCTGGTTCTCTGGGTACCAGAATGTTCTACTCAGTGGGGAAACTGCCACCCTACTGGAGGTGGAAGAGAATTCTATTTTCCTGAAGCCCCCTTGTCCGGGGTTGATAATAAGAGCCTAGGGGAGAGAGGGTGGCTCCCATGGTAACCAGTCAGCCGTGCTCAGAATCCTGCAGACTTTCACAGACTTCTGTAGCTGAGAACTGGAAGGCAAATAGGTGTCGTAACCAGCTTGGTCAGCTGGTTTCCTCCCATTGCCATTGCATGCCTAGTACAGGGGGAAGTGCACAGGTTTTGGAGTCAGATACATTTGGATTTTCATACCAGCTTTGCCACTTGTTAACCCTATGACCATGGGCAAGTTCCTTAATTTTTCTGAGGTGCAAGTTCCTTAGGGTTGTGTAGAATAATACATCCAAAGCACTTAGCACTGATGTGTAGGGAGTAATTGCTAAGTATTGCTTTTATAATCATGATTATTCCCTCTTCTACATGAGCCTATTAAGGATTACTGTGATCTTTGCCATATTAAGTATAATTCTCATGATTCATTCTTATCTATGAATCTTCCCAGAACTTTAGTCCTCTTCCTTCACAGGACTGCCACATATACTATTCTTGTTGGTTTTATGATCATACTTTGTTCCGTATGAGCCTGTGGTGGATTATTGCTACTGTTGTCATCGTTATTACGGTTGTCATTGAGGTTATTTGTTGCGGTTTTCCACTCTTCCCACCATCTCCACCTCATGACTTCTCCAGGCCCAACCACTGGAGGGAGCAGCAGAACTGACACACCACTCTGCGCTCTTAGCCAGAGCTGCCCAGTGTGCTTTTAGCAGGTGTAGAGGAGGAGCCAAAAAGGCAGACGTGGAGTGATTGCCTTTCTGTGCCTTCCATCCTGCCCCTCCCACTCTTGCTCGGGGCAGGGTTGCAGGGTCTCTGACAGTTTTGGGGTGTGTTTCCTCTGCTTCTTTCCTCCTTGGAGTGATTGAGATAAGTAAGCTCAACGGATGGGTGGAAATATGTCAGCTCGTTTTCCCGGAAAGCAAAAGAGGACCTAGGAGGAAAGAGAATGTGAAAGATAGGTGCGTGCATGGTATCCATGAACACAGCCCTAGAAATTCACAGACTCAGGACGTAGGAACAGAAGCTAATTAGAACAACTTCTTTTTATTGAGCTCCTATGCTCTGACAAACCCACTACATCCTTACTGCAGCCATAGGAATTGGGTACTTGAGTTATTCTTCTTCTGCGGATGAGGGAATTGAGGCTGGGAGAAATTAAGGGACTTGTCCAAAGTCACAGAGCTGGTAAGGGACAGTGCTGGCATGTGATTCCGGGTTTGTTTGACTCCTAGACCAGGGAACTTCATCTGCAGTTTAAAGAAAAAGCAAAAATCTTGAACTTCAGCACGCCTGGGGCAGAGACAGCTCAAGGTTATTTCTATTCATATTTCAGTGATTACCTCAGGTTGTGATTTTTATGATTTTTTTTCTTGTATATTCCTTTCAAATTGTTGTGACTTTGTAGCCTTCAACTTTTGTTTGCGGTTAGTATCTTTTACACCTCACTAGTTGTTTTCTTTATAGTTGCCTCAAGAAAAGTCGAGGGGGGAAAAAAGCTACTATTTATTGACCATCTACTTATTGCATGCAGTTGATGCACATAATGGCCAATCTCCATAACAACCCTTTCTTTTTTTTTTTTTCAATTCAGAGTATTCATTTTAGTATTCATTTTCATTTGACATGAGGAGGGACAGAGGTGCCAAGAATTGTAGTGGGAAGCAAGTGTGTGCAGCTGGTAAGTGGGTTTGCTCCCTCACTCCAAAGCTCATATTCTTCACCAAATCATAAAATGAACTGTTTGTGTACTGTGCCACTTCAGAAGGGTTTGTGGCTTGTTTTGTTTCTGGACAGATGAAGAGGTTTAAGAGTATCATTGTGTGCTAGCCTTGGGAGATTGAGTGGGTGCCATCTAACAGAGAGCATGGAACAATGCTTAGGGACCATGCAAGGAAAACCTCTCAGACTAGGGTTGTCTCTTTCAGAACGGTGATCCTTGACCTGCTGATGCCACACTGAGTGGCATCTGGAACGAAAACGTGTTAAAGGGAGTGATTTGTTTGTTCTCTTTGATTTACCGGGTTGATGGAGGGTTTAGGATGAAATGTTGGAAGAAGTGTGGAGGTGTGAAGGGAGTGAGATGGAGGGATGAGCTCAGTTCTGTCCTTGGGAGCTTCTCCAGGAGGAAATAAGTCACTGGAAAAGCTTCTAAGAGGGTCCTACCTTCCTTGCAGGAGCTACAAATTCTCCTTCTGAGGCCTTCCATTTTTAGATTCTCTACTGTATGCTCAGGACATAAAAAGAAGGAGTTTGCTGAAAGTTGACTAAATGTTGTAAAATGGTCAGTCGTGGAATAATGGTGATCCTATTAGCAGGCCTCAGAGTGGCCCTTTTCCACATTGTCCCAAAGGATTGTCAGGTCTGGCGCCAGCAAGAATTGCTGCTGAGGGAGGATTCTTGCCTAGAACTTTTTTGAGACCTGCCACCATCCGGTCTGCTCTTTGTTCCTCTTTGAGCCTGGCCTCATTTGGCTGTTCTCCCTCTGGTATGCCCCTAGCTGGAGTGCCAGCCAAGCCATTACCCTTCACACACCCCACCCGCAGACCGATAGGCTTTCTCCCTGTGCTTGGCTGCCAAGAAGAGGATTTACATCAGCATTGCTCAACTAAGAAATGTTCAGATCTGTAAAACTCCAATGACTGCTCTCTGTTACTTTTCTATTCTTTTATAGTGTTGATCCTTAACCTTTATGTTGAGGAATCTTCATGGAAGACTATACCTTTCAATGACTTGTCTTTGAATCTTACGGTTTCATATAATATGTCTCAAATTCTTTCTGTTGCCTGGGCTAGCCTGTCTCTGCTGTCATGAACCCGCTATCAATAAACACAGAATTCATTTAATAATAAAGCATATTCTATTTTACATGTATATTCACTCTGATCAAAAGAGAGATGTTTACTATAAGTGGAGTTTTCTGTCTTTGTCTAAGTCAAACCACAACCTGGCCATCTCTATAGTAGTTTCTAAATTGTTGTACAAGTGGTATTATTATATAATACAACCCACTGAGGAAACAGGAGTTTTTATTGCTACAAATCTATTTATTTTATTATTATTATTATTATTATTATTGTGTTATGTTAGTCACCATACAGTTCATCAGTTTTTGGTGTAGTGTTCCATGATACAAAACTATTTCTAACCTAACCTTCTTCCCACACATGTCATCCTACTAACCCCTCAATTATGGTAGTAGGTAGCAGTAGGAAAGCAAAAGTAACCCTAAATTTACCAACACTGAAATATAGTCTCTTACAATACTTCCAATACTCTTGGTTAACAATATTTACTGAAAAAGAATATCTTTATGCATGGGCTTATAATAAGTAGGTGCAACAGTTGCATGAGTCAAGGCATAAAGTTTGAGTCCTCCTAAAGACTACTGGCTAAAAGATTAAAGATAACTAGTTTTAGGGAGTGCTCTCACCTTTGGCTGTACACTGGGGTAACTCAAGGAGCTTCAGGAATACCTATTCCTAGGTCCCAACCCCAGAGATTTTGCTTTACCTAATGGGGGAACAGTTTGGCCATGGAGGTTTTTAAAAGCTCTTAAGGTGATTCCAGTGTGTAACCAAGGTCTAGAGTGATTAATCTAGAGCCTTGCTATGCAAAGTATCGCCTGTGTAACCACAGCATGGATACCACCTGGGAATTGTGCCTAAATTTAATCTCTGCCCCAGATCTACTGAATCAAAATCTTCACTTTAACAGGATCCACTGGTGATTCACGTGCCCATTAAAGTTTAAGCACTGCTCTAGAAGTGTGAGCTCTTGTAAAGCATCCCCTGGAAAGGACACTTTTCATTGCTAACCAATCTACCATTGACATTCTGGGTTTTCTAAAATAAAGCATATAAACTCTATAACCTCAATTACAGAGGGTGTCTACATCAGTCTAACCAAAATGAATTCTACCACTTCAATAAAATGAGGAAAAGTGAAAGACAGCTTAGGAGCTAGCATTGTTTCTTTTTGGTCTGTCTTATAAACTTGGATGTCTCGGTAGTCTCCAAAGACTCATTGATAAGGAAAGAGTTGCCAAAAGACTAAATAAAACAATTACCCACCCCCCCCCCCCAAGACAAGGAAAATCTACAAATGCTAGCCTGGTGAGTTTGACGTTGATCACTAGCAAACTTCTAGAATGGATTATTAAGAAGATGATTTCTGAGCCCTTAGAAAGGGACTTAGTAATCATGAAGAACCAGCATGGGTTCATTAAGAGCAAGTCATGCCAGACTAAGCTCATTTCCTTTTGGATGGGCTTACAAGAGGAAGCTGCAAAAAGCATTTACCTGGGCTTCAGCAAGAATCTTGACAAACACTTCTCTGATGTTCTTTCAGACAGAGTAGAAAAATGGGGTAGGCTGATAGTACAGACAGTTGAATGTTTAACTCCTTAAATGATCATATACAAAATGTAGGCATTTAATAAATTACTGCAAACCCAGAAAGACATGTACTTTCAATTTTAATGAGGATGAAGATAAGACATTGACCAAATTTGGGATTAAGGCCAAGTTTGGGGGGATATCTGAGTACACTGTACTATAGAAAATAAGAATCCTTGTTGTCATCAACATTAGGCCTTATAGTGGCATGATACTTTCCTAACTACAGAGCACTTTCACATATGTTGTTCATTTTATCCTCGCTATAGCCCTGCAAAATTAGAATAGTGATTATCTACATTTTACAGATATGAAAACTGAGGCTCACAGATTCAGTAATTTGCCAAGGGGACAAATAGCTGGAAGCCAAACATCCAAAACCAAAACAAAACAAACAAAACAACAACAAAAAAAGTCCTTCTTACTCTAATGTAGTTGGGACAAATGTGAAATTGTATGTTTCAGCTCTAAAATTAACTACATAAACTCAGAGTGAAAGCAAGGCTTAGAAATACTTCTCTAAAAGACATGGGAGGGGTGCCTGGCTGGTTCAGCCCATAAAACATGTGGCTCTTGATCCAGGTGTTGTGAGATCAAGCCCCACTTTGGGTGTAGAGATTAACTGAAAATAAAATCTTAAAAAAAAAAAAATAAAAAGCACGAGAGTTTTGGTTAGCATGAAGTTTCATCATAGTGTTATGTTGTTGCTATATATACTATTGAGATTTCAGGGTTATATTAATGGAAGTATAATGTCCATCACAATGGAGGTGATTTCTTTGTATTTAAAGTTGGTTAAAGCATCTCTAAGGCATTATTTTACTCTAGTTGCAGCATTTGAAGAAATGTTTTACTTGGAAAAGCAAAAGCTTAAGGATATATTTTGTGTTAAACATTTTCTGTGGGACAATGGGTACAAAAGCTGAAAGAAGGCAGTTTTCAGAACATTCAAAGAATTTCCTCACCATTCCAGTTACCTGATAATTGAAGGAACAAACACTCTTTATAGGTAGTAAGAGTCCTTTACCCTATACCCTCCACCACTCCCACACTGCCTGTACCCCTCTTCCAGAAAGGTTCAAGCAGATCAGCCATTTGTTTGGTATGTTGTAGAAAGTCCTTGCATTGCATCATTTCTGATGACCTTGCCAATTCAAATATTCTTAAGTCTAGGATTCCTTCACTGTGTCCACATGAATATGATCAGTTCTAACTTCGTGATAGCAATTGATAGACTCCCCAGGATTGACTGCTGGGTTAAAATGGAATAACTGCTTGGGTAATGATCCTGCAAAATAAAGGAACTTTGGCTAATTTTGAAAAGTTTCTTAGGACATGCCACCCTTTACAGAATTTATCTCTAGCTCATAATTAATTCTGGCCCCTCAGATATATTTTGCTAGCATCCTTGGGCCTTTAACATGTGCTGCCAAAGATGGCCTTCTGAATTTCCTCACTAAAATTCATCTTCAATGCGCCAATAAGTTGTGTGAATGGCTTCAATTTCTCCATACTCATTTATCATGCAACGTTTATAACATGACTCTAGATATGATCCTATAGACTTAATTTACCATAGTCTGATATAATGGTGTGTGATCTAGGGGTCTATGGAGTGACAAAGGGACTGAGGGAACATCCTTCTTCTCCAGGCCTCTACTTGACATGCCACCACCAAACAAGTGGGCATTTTTTTTTCAGATATTTATTCAGAATAGGGGTCATTTAACTGAGTCGGGACCCTTCTTAAAGAAGGGGCTTGAAAAAATTGGTCTGTGTGAGAGCAATGTCATGGAGTCCTGGGAAGGAAGTGGAGAGACCAAGACTAAATTTGGGGACATGAGCAAGTCTTCCTTCTTACTAAGCCTGGAGACCAGGTTTCGTCAATAAAAAAAGGGAAACAGAAAAGAGGGAGGCCCAAATGGATTTCAGCAGGAAGGCTGTGGGTTTAGTACTGGGCAGTGGACGGTGAGCTAGACTAAGGCACTTCCTTCCCTTGAGAGTGCAAGTTCAAGACCTCAGAATACCATGAGGCAGCATAGCTTAGTGGTTATAAACACAAACTCTGGAGCCAGACTGCCTGTCCCCAATACTTGTTGGCTGTGTCACCTAGACAGGTTGCTTCATCTCTATCTCTGTTGCCTTCTTTGTAGAAAATGTGAATAAAGATAGTACCTATCTCATAAATTTATTGTAAAGATTAAGATGCCTAATAAATATAAAGCTCTAAAACAGAGCACAACAAATACCAAGTGAATATGAGTATCAGCTCAATAACATGAATAAAAAGTAAGATGTGAAGGGGGCAATTTAATAAACATTTATGATGCACCTACTATGTTCTAGATACTGTGCTACCCAAAATTTAGCATGGGAGAATCTGGCTTTGGAATCAGGCAAAATTGGATTCTAGTTCCAACTCTTTCCTTGGTTAGGTGCTCGGTGGCCTTGGGCATGTTACATAACCTGTTCAAGCCTCTGTTTCCTCATGTGTAAAATGGGGATGATAATAGCACGGGGCCACACAGAATTGCTTTTAGAGGTAAACAAGGTAGGTAGTGACTATATGTGTGAAATATTGAAGAAGGCTCACTAAGTGGTAATATATGATGTCTGTAAGCTAGGGCCTGTTTGATGAAATGTAACAGGAATAAATGTCAAGTCTCATATCTGAGATAAAAACTCAGTTGCAAAATAGTACATCACCCTTACAAGTAAAAAACAAGAAAGGATTGAACTGGGAAGAGCTTGTGTGAAAGAGAGCTGTGGGTTTTAGTTGACCACAGATTTCCTATGAGCCAACAGAGTGACCTGGCCATCCAAGGACTAATGTAATTTTAGATGGCATTAATAGAAATGGTGAGTTGAGATCCTGGAAAATGATGTTTCACTGTCCTGTGTGCTCTGTGCCAGTCAGGTCACTTCAGATGTACAGGATTGCATTTTGCTCACAGTGTTTCTAGAGAGACAATGACAAACTCATTGACGAACTGTCTAGAAGTGGTGACCTAACTTGGGAGGAATTGGAAAACTCTTTCTTGAGGATGAGATTAAAATAACGCAGGGAGGGAAACACTAAGACAACATTTGAAACAATTCTTCCTTCTAATGAAAATGTTTACAGAACACACCCCACACCCAATCTGTTACTATATTCTGTTGGCTCTTGGCTCAGATTACAGCAATAATCCAACCGTTTCTCCTTACCACTCTGCTACTGTACTGACCTATCTCCCCCTCTTTTGCCTGATTATTGCAATTGCCTCCTAGCAGATCTCTCTGCTTCCATCCTCACCCCTCAGTCTACTCTCCATGCAGAAGACCAAATAGTCCTTTGGAAATGTGAGTCTAATCATGTCACTGTGGTGACTTCCTATTTTACTCATGGTGTAAGTCAAAATCCTTACAAAGACCTATCAAGGTCTTGCTTGGCCTGGTTCCCACAACCTCTCTGACTTCATCTCCTTCTCTCCCTCTTACTTAATCAGCTCCAGCTACTAGAGTCTAGTCACAGTTCCTCCAACTAGCCAGGCATTCTCCTATCTCAGGGCTGTTGCATTTGCTGCTCTCCCTGACACGAACACGCTTTACTTAGATATTTGCATGCCTTTCTCTGCATGCCCTTCAAACCGTAGGTCAAATTTACCTTCTTGGTGAGGTACTCTCAGCTACCCTTTTATTTTTTTATTTGATTTATTTGTCAGAGAGAGAGAAGACAGAGCACATGCAGGGGGAGCAGCAGGCGGAGGGAGAAACAGACTTCTCACTGAGCAAGGAGGCCAGCCTGGACTCAATGCCAACACCCTGGGATTGTGCTGAGCCACGCAGGTGCCCCTCAGCTACCCTTTTTAAATTGCAGCAGTTTCCCCACCAGACACACACTTATGTATCTCCTTTCTCTGCTTTATTTTTCATCACATCATTTAATCACTGTTAAATATTCTATAGCATATTCTTCTATACAGTAATGGATATATAAAATATGTAAAAGAGTTGCTGTCATTGAACCTGGCAGGAATTGTGTGGACATGAACTCTACCCCCTCTGAAGCCTGGGTAACGGAGTTAACGACATAGAGATACATTTGCAAAAGAATGTTGGCCAAACCCTGGAAGCACCATTACTGAGATATTCTGAACTCAGGGAGGACAACCCATAACTGTGGGCATTGAAAGACTTTTGTGTGTAAGAAGTAGACTCCATCTGGGTTGTGACTTGAGGCAGAACTAGAGACAGTGAATACAAAGGGAATGTACACAGACAGATGTGGAATCAATCAAACAATTTGAAATTCTCAGCTTGTGTCATGAAGTGGTGGGTTCCTCATCCCTGGAGGTGTACAGAAAGAGACTATTAGCTCTGCTGTGAAGGAGACTGTGCACTGGGTTGGGGGTTGGACCACACCACCTTGACAATCTTTGTAGCTGTGAGATGCTTCGGCCAAAGTTATGTGAGCTCACGGATCAGGGGTAATTTGTATTTGCTGTTTAAACATGGGGAGAGGATCTTTGGCCTCTGTTCCTGGCATCCCTGAGACAAATTCTGTTCCTAAAGGTTCATTCCACCCTAACAGAGATTCCATTTCCCAGAAATTATTTGATGCTAGGCTGATGATTAGAGGCCAGCCAGGGGTAAAGGGACTGATTCCCATGGCAACCAGGTTGAAAAAAAGTGCCATGTGGAGCATTGTCAGCAACAAGCTAAGGTTGCATTATAAATAGATATTTAATTCATTGAGATAGTTTGTGACGACTTCTGCATTATAAATAGATATTTAATTCATTGAGATAGCTCTGACAGCAAGTAGGAAAGTTAGCTCCCAAAGTCGCTCTTTGTCTTTAAGTATTTCACAGTTAATTGACAACTGTTTTTTCCTTTCTAAAACATGTAGAACTTGGTTCTCTAAGTGAAAGAATGGTATATGTGAGCGTTTTTAGAAAACCAACTAACAGTCCAGTGTCACAATATTTCTCACTATTTGTTTCTCATTGAAAGGTTTATCAAAATTTTATCTGATTTCATGAGCACCAGTATTTAAATCTTTTTGACATAAAAGACCCCAGATTCAATGTCTGGATTTCACAAGAGTCTTTTTTCTGTCATTTTTGCCTCATCTTCTTCCTGCTCTTCTAACTCAGAGGCTTCTCTAGATTTTAGACCTTGGCCCTCTGCTCTTTTCTTCCCCTTTCTCTTTCCTTTGGTTAACAGCTATGGTAATGACTTGTTAACTTGTACAAACCTGCCATTAGCCTTGATAATACACTTTGGAACACCTGATGACTGGAAAACAAAATCAGACCTGAGCAAAGGACTTCTATCCTAAAACCAAGGACCAAGAACAAGCCTCTCGTTAGTGTTCAAAATGTACAGCTTGATCAAGGGTTAGGGATTAACAGTTTGAAGGCAGAGAGTAGTGCTCAGCAGAAAGCAACAATTACATTTTGCTAAATTCAAGTGTAAAAACACTTTTGAAATGCAATTTTTAGAAACACCATAAGAAATTAGTATAAGCCACTAACAGAATCTCATCAGATGGAAATCAGAGTGAAACTTTGTACTTTTACATTCCAAAGAGCTTAATACAAATTAGTCTATAGTATTCAGTGTTTCATTCTGTAAGGATTAAGGGAAATGAGATGCATTTTTTCCCCATTAAGTTGCTGGGTAAATAAGCTCCTTAATGTAAAATTTTATTTTACAATAAAATTTTATTGTAAACTGGGATTAAAAAAAAAACTCACTGTGTGCAGCACCCCTGTGCATTGCTCTACTGAACTGTGTTATCTTAGAATTAAACAGTGTTAGGAGGTAAGGAACTTTAAGGGTTAGGTTTGAGGAATCATGACCTCCTCTAGGACCTGTAGGTCAAGAACAGGTTTGAGGAACTAGGTAAACCCCCTTCCCTAATCCAATCCCCCTGATGTGTACTGAACTCCCACCCATAGAGCAAATGATATGTTGATCCAGGGAAGAAGATCAGGGGTTCAGAATGCAAGCTGGTATCCATCTGGAGTCCTGGGAGCATGTACCCCCCCACCCTTCCTGCTCCAAACAAACCACTTCAACCAACTCACTTGCTTACTCACTCTCTGAGATCCCACTACCAGAGGCCCATTCTTTCAGAAAAATAAAAGTCTCTTCAGGGAATGGCAAAATATTCAGCTTTTATTAATCATTGACACTTAAGTGTGAATTAACGTACACTCCATGATTGTTAGGTAAGGGCCACAAAGCACACTTCATCAATTTCAAAGTTCTGCAGAGGGGCTAATCCTAATGTTTGAAAGCAGGCATATTATGGACCTAGAATTAACACAGTGAAAAGGATATTCTTTCTTTTTATTTTACTTTATTTATTTTATTTTATTTAAATTCAATTAGCCAACGTATAGTACATCATTAGTTTTTGGTGTAGTGTTCAATGATACACTTTCAATGTTTGCCCTCCTTGGGCTAAACTTGGAGGGAATATTGCTGTCCATCCATCCATCCATCCATCCATCCATCCATCCATCCATCCATCTGTGAGATTGAAGGACAAAAGGACATTCTCCTCACTGAACCGTGTCTCAAACCAAATTGGGAAGTACTCTTTTGGAGCCTCCCCTCCTCCCCCACCCCATCCTTAAACTCCTTCCTTTGTGCTAGCAGCCCATGCTCTCTTATTCTGCCATGGAGGTCAGCTCCAATATAACATCTCCAAGCTATAAGTGAACAACACACCCATGGAAAAACCACTTATAGTTTTTGCAGTTAAATAGTGAATACTTTTTAATTCAGAACACATTTTTAACAGAATTTCATGCACCAGTAAATCAGTACAGTGAGGAGTTATAGGGGTGGGGAATCTCTCTTCAGGAAACATCTCATCCTGGTAGAGCTCTCAACTCCCAGAATCCACTTGACCCAGCTCAGATGATTAGTGGCCAAAGAGCAGTAGATGGGGTTGACTCCCAGTATAACCAGTTGGATTTGCAGGTCTCTGAGGATAAAAGAGAGGAGAGGAAAGCTCTTGTAAAGGAGGAGACTATTATATTGGGACTGGCAGTTCCACTGAGGTTCCCTGAGAGCCGGATGAGGGAGAGCTGGTGCTGGTGCCTGGTTCTCCTTCTTGATTACACTCTTCCAGGGCTATGGTCTGGTCTCTTCCATCTGTCTCTGAGTCCCTGTGTGGAGAAAAAGACATAACTAAGGGAGGATCCAAAATCATCAATCTGAAAACAGGTTGTGTTATGGGGCTCAGATATTTGAGGAGCATTCAGATCATTGTTTTTCCACCAGCCCTGGGTTTATAGAAGGAGGCTGACATGAGGCATTTACCTGGTTCGGAGTCGAGGCCACTTCTTCCACTCTATGGCTAGCACCACCCCCAAAGCTACAACTACCACCACAATCAGACTACTTCGGACAATGTTCCCCACAGTGCACTCCTGAGCAGCAGGGCCTGTGATGACAAAAGGGCAGAAACCAAGGCCATGGAGATTAGCACATATACGTTCCCCTGATCTCTTGTTGCCCCCTCATCTGGCCTTCTCCAGGCTTCCCTTGGAGCCACGTTGAGAATGCAGAGGGGTTGATTAGAGCACATGCTTATGCTGAGGCAGACACTGCCCTCCTTTTGGGGGTGGAAGAGGCCTTGAAAGTAGAGGCCTGCTTGTATCTCTGGGTGGATCTGAGGTCTACCGCCTCACCATCCTTAGAAGAAAGATGACCACACTTGAAGTATCAGACTCCAAATCCTCCCTCTTCCATCTTTGATGGTCACCATCCAGACTATCACTGGGATCCCAGGAGGGTCATGCCAGGGCCATGGCAGGACTATCCTCTCACCTGCAGCCCCCACCAGCTCCAGGGCATCGCTAGGCTCTGACCAGATATCAGGGTAGGCCTGGAGGCGGTAGCTGCAGCTGTAGTTGCCAATGCCTTTTCCTTCTGTGTTGCTGATGACGAAGTCCCCATCCTCTGAGAACTGCTGAGGTGCTTCTTCTCCATCATGTTCTAGGACAAATTCAACACCGGGCAGGGGTCCTCGACACTGAAGGGTGATGTCCTTCCCCAATTTGAAGATGGTGCTGGGCCAGGCTGACAGCAAAGGCTTAGGGGGTTTATCTGAAACCAATCAGGACAACCAACCAGAGTTAAAAAGTGGTTTTGAACCTTCTTAGGGATAATTACTTCAAAATTACAAAATCTAGATTATTACTGAGGTCTCCAGGACCTTACCAGTCACCCAGATCTCCAGGAAGTCACTGCGATTAGAGGCCGCAAAGGGAGCAGAGTCCAAATAATAAACACAGCTATAGACCCCAGAATCGTCACCTCTCACAGCTGGCATCCAGAAGTCAGCCCTGTACCCATTTGGGCTCCGTTGCTCCAAAGGATCTTGAATGCCCTCCTTCAGCAGGACAAATGTTGAATCTGGCAGTTCCCCTTGGCATCGAAAAGTCATATTTTCTCCAGGGGCCACAATGGGTCCGGGCTGGGCTAAGAGGCTGGGTTTAGGGAGCAAACCTAGAAGAAATTAACTTCTGGTCAGAGAGAAGAGGCCACTTTCCAGTGTGCCACTCCCAGAGTCTGTTCAATAAATAGGAGACACTATTGCTTGCCTCTCCTTGACCTCTTTGAAAACTATTTCCGTGAGCCCTCTTGCAATCCATTCTCTTCTCTATGCTCTCATGCCTGCTCTAGAGCACCATCGCCTTACCTGTGACTATGAGTTCCAAAGTGTTGCTAGGCTGTATCTTGATAGAGCTGGTCCAGTCAGGGTGGTAGCAGCAGCTGTAACGCCCTGTGTTAGCACCAGATATATTGGTGATGGGAAATGCCCCATCATTACTGGTGGATCCCCAGAGCTGTACTGAAGGGGTTTCTCTTTCTTTTTGTAGAATGTACCCTACTCCATGGACTGGCCCCTGGCACCAGAGAGTAACATTCTGCCCCACAGGAACCACAGAACTGGGTTCAGCAAACAACAATGGCTTGGGAAATGTGTCTAAAAAAAGACCAAAGATGTAGTGAGTAAAGTTACTTACCACTCGCTGCATTAACACTTCATCTTTCTCCTTCTGGATACAATAGTTCCCCCCTCCATGGTCTGGCCTAGCCTTCTACACTTCCTAACCCCTACTCCAGGTGTCTCTGTCCCCGTCTCATAACTTGTCTGTTCTCTTTTTCCCCATATCATTAGTTAGTTTATTATTTTTTTCTTTCTTTTTTTTTTTTAAAGATTTTATTTATTAATTTGACAGAGAGAGATCACAGTAGGAGAGAGGAAGGGAAGAGATCACAGAGAGAGGAAGGGAAGCAGGCCCCCTGCTGAGCAGAGAGCCCGATGTGGGACTCGATCCCAGGACCCTGAGATCATGACCTGAGCTGAAGGCAGCGGATTAACCCACTGAGCCACCCAGGTGCCCATATTATTTTTTCTTTCTTAAATTTTTACTTAAATTCTAGTTAGTTAAATATAGTATAATACTGGCTTCAGGAGAATTTACAATTCATCACTTACATGTAACACCCAGTGTTCATCACAAGAGGTGTCCTCCTAAATACCCATCACCCATTTAGCCCACCCTCAATCCACCTCCCTCCATCAACCCTCAATTTGTTCTCTGTCCTTTAGAGTCTCTTATGGTTTGCTTCCCTCTCTTTTTTTTTTTTATTTTTCCCTTCCCGTATGTTTATCAGTTTTATTTCTCAAATACATCTTGTCTGTTCTTACCAGTCACCCAGATCATAATAGGCTTGCTGAGATATGATCCCCTATTTGACATGGTTGTCTCGTAGTAGACACAACTGTAGTTCCCAGAGTCCTCTGTTCCAACAGCATGGAGCAGAAAGTCAGCTGAGTTCCCAGAAGTGCTCTGGAACTGTAAGGGAACACGGGTTCCCTCCTGCAAGAGGGCAAACCTCATGCCTTGGAAAGCCCCTTGGCAGCGCAGGGTCACATTCTTCCCAGGAAGCACCACAGGACCTGGCTGTGCCAGAAGAGTGGGTTTGGGGTAGAATTCTGAAATTCAAGAGATCACAACATGAGAGAAGCCTGCCCTCCACTTTCTGCAGATTACTTTTTTAGCATTATTGTAACAAACAGTATGTGTATATTTTGCAACTTTAAAAATACCGAAAAAAAACCTAAAGAAATACAATTTTACCACTCATAGATAACCATTCTTTATACATGTCTCTATATCTCTTTTTCATTTTTTTCTCTATGTGACCATGTCATTGTAGCTGTAACTATTTACATAATTAGGATCCCAATGTATGCACGGTTGTGTAGTTTAATATTTTTCACTTAACTTTATGTAGTAAACATTTTCCTATGACGTTAATCAGCCTTTGAAAACTATCATTTGTAATGGCTGCATAATATGCAGCTGTCATTTCAAGGTCTTTGCCCTTTCTCTGAGGGCCATCCAGCCCGCCAATCTCGGACAACCCAGTTAAAGAAAAAGTGAACATTGAGCCTAAAGCTTAAGGCCAAGCCACCAAAAGATTTCAGATATAGGGCAAGTGAGCTTGGCATTGGGGATTGGACACCCCCATATGCCTCACTTCTTTCCTTAGAAGTGAATTACTTGTCTCTCCCCTTCCTTTGTCCCTTCCCTCTGTATTAGTAATAATAGAATCTGCTGCCTTTCGTGGACTCTTTCCCATGTGCCAGGCATTTTCCTAAGCATTTTCTTGGTGGATTTTATTTTTATTTATTTGTTTGTTTGTTTGTTTGAGTAGGCTCCATACCCAATGTGTGGCTTAAACTCATGACCCTGTGCTCACAGAGTCCTGTGGTCTAACCTGCTGACTTTTAGAAGGAGCACCTTTCCTCTCCCACTGACAGCCCTTCCACCCACTGTCCCAGGGTCAATCCTGTCTCCATCTGCGTTTCCCCACTCCTGACCTGTCACCACGAGCTCCACAGGGTCACTGGGCTCAGACCAGATAGCGAAGTCATAATAGCGGCAGCTGTAATTCCCTCCGTCACCAGTGCCCACAGAAATGATCAGAAAGTGAGCTTCACTGGCCCCTGGACTTGCCCAAGACTTGTCACTGGATGCTATTTCACTTCCATCTTTGTAAAGAATAAAGCTCATGTGCTGCTGGGGAGTGGAGCAATTGAAAGTCACTCGGGCACCAGGAGTGACCACAGGGCTGGCCCATGTCTTGAAGAAGGGCTTGGGGTACATTTCTAGAAGGCAAAAAACAAAAACATGACACGAAACTGAATTAATAAAAAAGATAGCTAATATAGCAAATATTGGTTCCTGGAAGCTGCTTTGTTTTCTACATTACATTCAGAAGTAGGTGCATTTAAAAATCAAGGCAAATCCACTTTGTAGATGGACTTTTCCCAGGGACTCCTGCCCCCACACCCCTCACCTCCTCCAGCCGAATCCTCCCTGTCATCAGGGCAGGCAATAGAGGCTGGTTAAAACAGTGAACTGTCATGAGGGTTCTGCTGGTCCCCTGAGGCTCAGTTTGCCCATTTGGGCAAGAAAGGGAAATGATACTTGCTTTGCCTCCCTGGAATATTTGGCCTATATCTAAATGAGATAATTGATATGAAAATAATTAGAAAAATTAAATCACCCTCCACAAACCCCAGCTATTAATAACGATTATGGCTATTAATATCGTGCAGCCAGAGGCCCTGGCACTCCCAGCGCCACGCCTGCCTGGCTCTAAGATTGGACACAGGCTCCTAGGACCAGCAGCAAAGTTTGCTGTGGGGAGAGGAGTATCTGACCCAGAGCTTTGCTTTCCCCCCACCCCCTCACGCACCCTTTTCAGCTCTACCTTTTATGACAAGCTCTAGGGGCTCACTGGGCTCAGACCACTTGAAGGGGCGCTTTTCAGTGTGGGTACGGCAGCTATAATTGCCTTGGTCTTTATCCTCCATTCTTTGGATTGTAAAGAAGGCTTCTCTCCCAACGGCACCAAGTTGCTGGACAGGTTCCTGCACTCCCTCCTTATACAGAACAAACTCCATGCCTGCCAGCCATCCTTTGCACCGGATTTGCAGTTTCTGGCCCCGGACTGGGGGGGAAGCAGACATGACAGGTTTGGGGAGGATGTCTGGAAAACAAAATGGGGTGGAAAAGGAGGCAGAAGTTTGGAGGTGCCTAGAGGAGACACTTGGAGTCACTTGGTCAGGAAAAAAGAAATCCATCCTGGCCTGGCCTTTGGCTCAACCTATTAGTCCCCCTCTCACTCTCTTCCCCACCCCCCGCCCCCACTTCAGGGCCGCTTCTCTCCTACTTGCAGCACAAGTCCGGTGGGCTCCAGGTTGCTGTGCATTCCCCCACCCTTAGGAACACTTTTGAAGTCACAGGGCACTGAGGGGCACCCCGAGAGGAACCTCTGCCCTTTCTTACCTGTCCCCACCAGCTCAAGTGCCTCACTGGGCTCCGACACAGCCATCTCCTCCCACGAATGACAGTGGTAACTCCCAGTGTGGCTCTGGCTCAGGGCGCCAAGGGGGAAGGCAGCCCGGACCTGTTCTGAGGCCGGGCGAGTTGCAATCCACCCGGTCCCGTCCTTCAGCAACACAAACTCCTTAGTTGAGCCAGAAGGGCTTCTGCACCAGAGGGTTAAGTTCTTCCATGGGGCAAAAGGGAAGTTGGTCTCTGCCCAAAGCTCAGGCTTAGGGGTTGGCATGATTATTTCTAGAAACAGCAGAGTTAATGAAGCCATCATCCCTCCTCCCTCCCCTCCCCCCTTCTTTGCCCTTGAACCCCCTAGCCAGATAGATCACAGTGCCCACCTCCCCTTTCAACACAAACCCAAACTCTTTCCTTCCTTCTATAGGTGCTGGGGAAAGGGGAAGCTGATGTCTCCGCTGAGCCTCAGAAAAGTGCAGAAGCTTGGGGGAAATTTTGCAGGCAGAAAAGCAGAGTTGGAGGCTGAATTTTGCCAGCAGCTTTAGCAAGTGCCCCTTCCTGGCTGTCCGTCCCTCCCAACCAGTCACTCCCTGGCCACTGACACTGACACTCTGTAGTTATTTCGGATCTCCAGGAAGGAATGTCCCAGTCTGGAGCAGGAAAAACTCACCAGTCTCTTCTGTCAATACCCCATTGCAAAGTCCTGCAAAAGAAACTGCTGCCAGGGCTCTGCCCCCTCCCCCACGGGACTTCACCCGGCCTTCTGCCCAGGCCCCTTCCCCACCCCCTTGTACTCACCACAGCAGAGAAGGGCTGTGACTATGAAGAGCATGGTGACCCCTTGAGCTGTTCCCAGCAACCAGGCTCCTCTAGTGAGACCAGAAAAGAGATGAGAGGAGCTGCTGGGGTTAGGGGGAGGGCGGAGAGAAGGGGGCGGCAATTTATGTCATTGGCTTACTCACCACCCAATAGGGATTGGATTTGGGCAGGATAATGGGATCTAATCTTTTCTGACATCGATGACTTTTCCTTTTGAGGGCCTCACCACCTACAAACCTCTTGCTCTTTCATGACCCACGTGCCCCCCGCCCCCTTCCCCCTCCTCAGCCTATATCAGATGTCAGCTCCCCATGGCCCCTGATTAGGCTGTTGCTGGAATTGAGTTGTCAGATGTGAAAATGCTTTTGTAACTCCAGCTCTCAGAACCTCTGGAGCTCAGAGTGATCGGCAGCTCTGGGTGGTGGGTGTGGGGGTGGAGGAAAAAAATCTTGGGTGTTTCTCCGTCATCAAGTTTAAGTTTGGAAGCAGTTTTTATTACGGCAGTATTGGTCCTCAGACCGACCTGCCTCACCTGCCTTTGTTATGGAAGGGTTGCCTAGGCAGCCGCAGTGAATTACCCGAAGATTGTCAGTGCTGAGCTAAGCTTGTCAGAGAGTGGGATCTCTCTACCCCCACCCAGATTATGACTAGCAATGTGCAGCAGCTTTGGATTATGGGTCCTGTAGAATTAGATGATATTAAGCCAAAATCCATTTGGCAATTTGTACTTAGAAAACACTGACCCTCCTTCCCAGTCAGGAAAACATGCTTTTCGAGCTGCTTTCTCTGAAATCTGTTTCCTAAGCTCATTCTTTGATGCAATGGTCCTGAGCTGAGGTGGGGCACTTGAAGGTACATTTGTTTTCTGACCTCTGGCTTGGAGGTTACCCCAAGGTGCAGAATTCAGGATCGAGTCTGAGGACAACTAAGCCTGGCCCCCCACTGAGACTTTTTGAAAATGCAAAGGGTGGTGGGTTTTGCAGAAGATTTAGGGGACTCCCTTCTAATTACCCAAGCCTTCTGTCCCTCAAATCCTGGTGGGAAACACAAACACACACCGGGACAATCACCATCCATTGCATATTGAATAGTTCCAGACACAAAAAGGTCCATGATCATGGTGAGGGGGCTACAGCCAGGTGCAGAAGTTTGGGGGGTAGTAAGTAAGGCCTTCAGGGACTGAGGTCCCCACCCAACCTAGTAGCTGTCATTTCCCTTCCTTTTGTCAGGCAGAATCGCCTGAGCACAGGCCATGGGGATCAAGGAGGGAGGAGGGTGGCCCAGAGGACACCAAAGGATCAAAGGAAATGGCAGGATGACCTGTTTGGTTCACCATTTTGTAGTTCAGAGAAAGTAGTTTGATTCCCTGGACCAATCTACTGCCTCATCAGATGCCCATCCACGTTAGGATTATATTCTCAGGATGCTCTGCACAGATGGTGGGAGGCCTGAGTGGCAGAGAGACTGGTTTCTGTGGAGATTAGGATGGACCATGATGCTCTCTAGCCCTTGAAAGCTAGGGGTAAGGGTGAAAAGTTGGGATGGAAGTTAGATAATACCCAGGGAGACAGTTTGGCTTTTTACAAGAGAGGAAGTTCAGACTAAGTTCATTTGGGAGACAGGGTGATTCGGGAGGGAGACTGGGACACTCTCCTGGGTGAGGGTAGAGGGACAGGGAATCAGTGAATGAAGTTCTGATTGCCTTTCCCTCTAAAAATAATGCTTCTCTATCTTCTGGCTTGGGTGCTGACTTCTCTGTGAGGTGAAAGAGGAACAGCTGGGATGAGAAAGTCTTGTTTCTTAAGCCCAGAAGGTGGGGGATACAAAGAGTACGACCCTGTGGCTTATCTCAACTGGGGTATGACTCATTCTGAGTCTCTGGGGAGCCTGGACTCAGCTAGACTGAAGAACGGGGGGCTAGGACAAGACAGTTACCTGATTCTGAGTCTCCGACACTTCCACCTTATCCACAGCACTACCAACAGCAAGGCAACAAGCTGTATGATTAGGGACAACCTGATAGCTTCATTCAGAACACAATTCCATGTGAGAAAGCCTGTGGCCAGAAAAGACCAGGAGCAGGTGTCTCGATAGGGAAAAGGGGAGGTGAACACATTTGGGATTGGGGTGAGGAGGAGGGAGGAGGAGCTGGTTACTGAAGGCGAAGGAAAGATGAGACAGTGTGGCTTTATTTGTCATGAAGAATGGAAGTTTTGAAAGTGTCCTGCTCAATGCCTTTGAGTGATTATGAGACCACCCCAGGGGAAGTGTGTCCAAACCCAAGAGCCCTGATTTACATGCCCCTGACTCCCCTTTCCATAGCTTTCTGGGCACTGCTTCATGATCCCTGGGGTATCATGACCAAAGCCATGGAAGGGCAACCCTAGGAAGAGTTGTCCTCTCACCTGCTGGCCCCATCAGCTTCAGAGGTTCACTGAGATCTGGCCAGATGTTGGGGTGAGCCTCTATGTGATAGCTGCAAATGTACGTCCCTGTGCCTTTTCCTTCAGCATTACTGATGATGAAGTCTCTATCCACTGAGAATTTTTGGAATGTTGCTCTTTCTTCCCATTCCAGAGAAAATTCAAGGGCTGGATGAGGTACTTGGCACTGAAGGGTAATGACCTTTCCTAGCTTGAACATGGTGCTGGGCCAGGCTGACAGGGAGGGTTTGGGGGACTTATCTGCAAGCAATCCAGAAATCAGAGTTAGAATAAGTGACCTTGAACTCAGTACCACTTCCCCCAACAAGCTTCTCACCTTCCTATTTGATCTTTCCTGTCTTTCCACTTCTACTAAATCAGTGGTCTCAAAATTTGACCATGCTTTAGAACCTCTTGGCTCACTCCTCAGTACTCTAAAGATTCTTGGGTTTCTACCTTCTATCAGGGAGACCTCATACCTACAAGTTCTCCCTGGCCAGAAGGAAAGTAACATTTCCAGGGGGCACAATGAGCCTAAGCCATGCCAAGATGCCAGCCTTGAGTAACAATCCTGGGAGAGAAGATAGGCAAAGTTTTTGGAAAAAATTCTGCACCAACCTCCTAGTGTATTTTTCCTTGGCTCATAACTCCAAAAGAGTACAAGTCTGCTAGATCCTTCTTAGAACACTGTAATGATGATAAATACAAATGACATTTGTTAGCACTTGCCTACAACCACGAGCTCCACAGTGTTGTGTGAGGTCATCCTGATGGAGGTCTTCCAGGAGAGGAGATAGTGGCAGCTATAGACGCCAGCATCACTATAGGTCACATTATGGAGGAAGAATGACCCGTTGTCATCAGTGTTGGTGGTATCCAAAAGCTGAAGTGATTTGTCTTCTCCTTTCTTATAGAGTGCAAGCCCCACTCCATTCACTGGCCCTCGACACCACAGGCTCACGTTCTGACCCATCTGGACCACAGGACTGGGCTGAGCAAGTAGCCAGGTCTTGGGGAAAGTGTCTAGGATGAGACCAAAAATATAAAGGGCTAGTGGTCTGACTCCCCTTTCACCACTAAGGGTTCTCTTCCTTCAGTACACCCTTGGAAAATCCTATCCTAAGCCCAGTTGTACAAATTCTGCTCCCATTCCCACTGTTAGCCCTGGCTGCAGGATCACGTTCTCCACGTGGCCCAGAAGTTGTATATCTTTAGCCCCTAACATAGGTCTCCTGGCATTCCCCTCTCTTACCAGTCACCCAGATTTTCAGGATATCACTGAGAAGTGAACCCCTGTATGACCCATCATAGTAAAAACAGAAGTAATGTCCAGCATCATGGATTTTCAAAGCCCGGAAGAAGAAGTATGCCTCATTTTTTATTGGCCTTTTGCGGTAAAAGGATTTCTCCAAGTCTTCGAGCCTTATTAGAGCAAAGGTCATTCCATAGATAGGCCCCTGACATCTGAGCTTCAGGCTTTCTCCAGGTGCCATAATGGGCCCAGGATACGCTGTCAGAGTTGGTTTGGGATAGAGTCCTAGAAAGGGAAGAGACCCTGAATTAGAGATAGGATGATTCTTCCCTATTATCTCTTAGTTTTATTTTCCTAGTTTTTTCTAAAGACAAGTAATGGCAGCTGAACTTTAGCCCCTACTCCCTCCCCCTTCCTTGAAACTTAGCCTCTTCTAGGAGA
Source organism: Mustela nigripes (assembly GCF_022355385.1). Classification (NCBI taxonomy): domain Eukaryota; kingdom Metazoa; phylum Chordata; class Mammalia; order Carnivora; family Mustelidae; genus Mustela; species Mustela nigripes. The sequence goes on along the minus strand of NC_081575.1, from coordinate 19,152,950 downwards.
TAATCAAGGGCAAGTCCTCTCCTCTCACCAAACTTTATCAGCTCCACTAAGTTCTAACTATGTATAACGCTGTGTCTCAGTGGAATATCTACATTTGTAATTGCCTGTATCTTTAGGTTCCTGAAATGCCAAATGTACTTCTTCCAACCACCCAAGAAATCGATCTTCTGAAAATGACTTTGATTTCATCTTTGTAGAGCATGAATACCACTGCAGAAATAAAAATGCCCTTTGAACACATTAAACCCCCATAAGACTCTACTTCCAACATGAGATTGGAAGAAGCCAATGAAGGATCGGCCAATAAGTCTTTGACCCAAAGAAATCTCTGTCAGTGGGGTCACACCTTCTTTTCCATGTATTGTTCCCCCAAGGGGATCATACTACAAAATAGAGGGCAAAAGTTATTCTCATACGATTCCTTCTTACCCACTGCAATCCCAGGTAGACCCACCAATCTGTTATTGGAAAGAACAGCCCTGTCATACGCTCGCTGAGCATTTAGGATGTGTCAGGCATCATGTAGGTCTAAGGATGTACAAGTAAAGAAGACACAGTCCCTCTCAGCAAAGTGAGGGATATCAGTGAATAGTTAACCACAAAAGTGTATGTTAGTGGAATCTACTCAGGAAGGACATTCATACAACAAACATCCATACACACTGTTCAAACAGTTTTTGTTATTCAATCCTCAATAAAAAGCTATACTAATAAAATTAACATCTACCATTTATTGAGAATGTATATGCCAGGCACTGTACATATATTATATTTAGGCAAATCCTCACAACAACCCTGTGAGGTAGGCATTATTATTATATCAATTTTGTACATCAGGAAACTGAGGCACAGAGAGGCATCATACAGTAGGTTGTATAGATACTGTTATCCCATTTTAGAGTGGTGGGGGGAACCGAAGCACAGAGAGGTGAAGTGACTTGCTTAAGATCACACAGGAAAGAGGTATCAGAGATGGAACTAGAAACCAAGATTACTGCTTCTAAGTCCAGGTTATCTCCTGTGGCACCTATTTAGACTGATGGAGGAACTAAAGCAAATTTCTAAAGGATCCAGGCCACAGCGTGGGCAAACTGGGGTGGGAGTGTGTCTCTGGCATTTGAACATTTTGGGGAGATTTCTGCTGTGTCTAGATCTTGATACTGTCTTACTCATTCTACATACACAAGACTAAAGTAATTTGTATAAAGCCATTTCTAAAATACGAGCTATCACTTTTTATAATTTTTGTTTACCACTGACACTAGCACAGTTCTATTTTCTGCGCTTAAAAATAATAATCACAGATACAATAAAATGCATTTAAAATGTAAAAACCAGTTTATAAGACTGCAGTGGCAGTGCCTGGCACATAGTAGGTGCTCAATAAATATTAGTCAAATGAATGAATGAAAGCATGATATTCCACAAGTAGAGAACAACAGAGCTATGACGAGCTGAAGCTGCTGGACTTTTGACTGGGCTCCCTCACTAGCCTGAGTGAGCCTAGGTGATTGGCTTCTACACATCTGCCTGGTAGCATGTGTGATTCTAATTTGCATCTCAAGAAAATATCAAATGACTCTAGCTTACAGGCCTTGCAGGGCCTAGGACCTGGCTAAAGAAAGGAAAATCGGAAACCCTGGTTCATCCAGCCATGATTCCGGGGACAACAATCATCAGACCCCAGCAGCCATAGCCACACCCACCTGCAACAATCAGCTTCAGGGGGTTGCTCGGCTCTGACCACAGAGTGGGGAGCATCTGGATATGAGTGCGGCACATGTAAACCCCTTCACTTTCAGGTGTCATGTTGGCAATGGAGAATATGGCCACTCTCCCAGTTGGGATTTGGTAATCCACGGGCTCTGCATATCCCTCTTTGAACAGCATGAACACCAAATCCTGCAGCCAGCCATGGCAGAGTATGTTAACATTACATCCAGGAAGAGGGGAGGTCTCAGCCTGGATCCAGAAGATGGGCTTGGGCAGCTGGCCTGGAAGGAGAGAATGAACTGGAATTCAGGTAGAGCAAGGACAGCACTGCTCGGTGGGCAGGAGAGGAGAGCGCTACTTAAATGAGAGTTCTCGGAATAATCCTTATATACCACCCTTCCCCCTATCTGGGGTCTCCCCTATGTTGAGAACTTGCTCTCTAGATCTGTTCCAGAGACTGCATCCTCATCTGCATTGCCAATAGAGAGTAGGCACTTACTAACTGTGGAATGCTTGCATGTATGCATTCATGCATTTAAGGTGAATGAATGAATGAATGAATGAATGAAACAAATATTGCTCTGGGAAGATTTGAATTTCAGGAGCTGGAGTTTATTCTTGATTATCTATTACTGTCTTCTTACCTGGTGCCTCCAACTCTAAAACTTTACTGGGCTCTGACCAGCCTGTCTCCTTCCAGTAGCAGCACCTGTAGAGACCTGCATTGGATTTAGTAAGGGCACCTATAGGGAATGAAACTTGGAAGGTCTTGGAGGAAGGGCGGATCCAAGTCATCTGTGTCTTATCCTTCAGCAGCAGAAACTTGCTTGAAATCCAAGAGGGGCTTTTGCACCAAAGTGTGATGTTCTCCCAAGGGGCCTGGGGGTAGTTGGTCTCTATCCATAGCTCCGGTTGAGATTGCACCACTGTCATACCCAAAGATCACAAAGATATGAGCAGTCCAACCCTCTCCCTCCCATAACGTGCCTTGCAATGTCCCTTAAAATTAGCCCTGACCCAGATTCTTCTTTTTGTCTTCCCTTGGGAATAAGAGGGTCTGCTTATGTGGGGGGTGGGATAGGGCCCCTAGGATATTTGTTTGAGGGATTCAAGTGAGTTGGAGAATGCAGTGCAAGTCTGGCTTCCATTCCACCTGAATCAAAGTTTTTTACTTTCTGTGGGAAACCAAGTCATCAAGTGAGGGGTTCTGGTCCCCAACCAGCTCAATCTGGGAATTATCTTTGTGGTCTCAAGGTAGTTATATCCAGGGCCATGGAGGCAGCTGATGTCTTGGAACTTCCAGGAAGGAAGGTACCTGAGGTGGCAGGATTCACTTACCTATTGATGTCATACCCAGACTCAGCCCTGAAAAGAGAGATAATGGTTAAAAAGGGCCCCCATGTTGACCCCACCAACCCTCAATTCTCAATACTCTCTTCTTTCTCCCTCCCCAAAGTTCCCAACCATAGGGGTACCTGTGACAGGGTCACCTGCCCCTCACCGCTTCCTTGTACTCACGAATGAAAAAGAGCAAGACACTGAATGTCCACAGCATGGCGGAACGTTTCCCCAGCCTGTCCAGGGTCATGGGGCCTCTGGTGCTCAATGTGCGCTTCAAGTCTGGAAGGACTTTGCCATTCAGCAGGTGGTGAAATCTAAATGCAGAGGTGTTTTTACTCAGCAGACTTGTCCTGCCCCTCAAAGTTTAGTTTGGATCACTAAAGTACTTGACAACCCTACCTTCCACTCCTTCAGAGGCATGAAAGGTACTACAAGGTTACCTTGCCCCTTTTCTCCACCTGTTTCTCCTTGCACCCAAGGTCTTTGCTGGCATCTAAGATGTCAGATCTGTTGAAATGTCTGTACAGCCCTGGAATCTCAGAGGCTCAGAGGGTGACCTAATCCAGGCCAGAGGGGAGCCCTTGGGCGGAGAGAGATGGGAGATGTAGAGAGTCATCTTTTCAGATCCTGTATTTTATATATATATATGGTCTGTGTCCTCCAACAACCTAGCAAAGGAGGCTTTCCTGCCATCCCCATTTTGCTGACAAGGAAACTGTCCAAAGTTAAAAGATTAAATACCGGGGCTCCTGGGTGGCTCAGTGGGTTAAGCCGCTGCCTTCGGCTCAGGTCATGATCTCAGGGTCCTGGGATCGAGTCCCGCATTGGGCTCTCTGCTCAGCAGGGAGCCTGCTTCCGTCTCTCTCTCTCTCTGCCTGCCTCTCCAACTACTTGTGATTTCTCTCTGTCAAATAAATAAATAAAATCTTAAAAAAAAGATTAAATACCAGACATTAATATAATAACTCCAATTTAAACACCCCCTTTCTTACCTTTCTTCATCCCTTTGATCTCACATCACCCAGGCTTCCCCTTCTGTGGATTGCCTCAGATGCAATGTTACTCTCATTCTTAACTCTTACCCCCCAAAGCTCAAAACCCCCATCTCAAGTAGATGTTGGAGCATCAAGCTACTTGAGTTAATTAATGTAAGGTGTAAATGATGTATTTGCTGCCCATAATTTATAAGCATTTTTGTTCATTGGTCCTAAGGAAATATGGTAAAGATATCTGAATTCAGGGAAGCCTTTTCATTTTCCAAAAAAAATCACTATTAGCTATATGTACACTAGATAGACCCTTTTGGCTTTCTTGCCTCTTCTCCACCACTGCACCCAAAGTATCCTTTTGTCAAGGGAAAGTGTATCCCTACCACACAAACTCAAGCTAACTCTCCTCCACCAACTCTATATCAGAGTCTGAGATCTTGGCTGTTTCACCCTATCTCAGTAGAGTGGGTGTAAAGGCAGCCCCCAGAACAGAAAAGGGCTGATCTCCCTTCCCAGAACGGATAGCAGCACTGTAGCCTCGAGTTTGCTCCAAGGCTAACGCTGGGTGGGATGGTGGAGCAAAAAACCAAGAAGATTCATTTTCAAACATCTGGGCTGTGGGGAACAGGTGGACCTTCAGAGATCCAAGGAAACAGTTACCTTTTGCATTTCTGGATGCTCAAATTAGCCTCGCTGAAATGTTCTTATCTGTAAAGTTGGGGAGTAATACTTACCTAGGATTGTTTTTGTGTTGGATCAGAGATAATATATGTACAGGACACATGGTAAACAGTTCATTACAAGGTGGCTATTTTTCTTCTTACCCAAGGGGGTATTAACCTGGTGTAGGACCCTAAAGATGCTCTTTCACCTCATCTCCTCGTCCCCCACTTGCCTTGGATGGACCTAGCCCAGGCCTGGGTTTGAGTTCTATCCTGTTGCTTTGTTCCCCCAAGGATTTACTGGTGAAGCCATGTTCTACTGCCAAGGGAAAGGTTCAACCTGGGACTCTGCCCAGAAATGCCAGCTGAGATTCCAGGCTTGCCACTTAGACCCCTAAACCAGGGTTTTGCCTCTCCTGGGGACTTGAGTGGAAGGAGGGAAGGGGGCTTCTCAGCATGGCTAACCACTCTCCAGTCGCTAAGGAAACCGTACCATTTACATCCAGCCCAGAAGATGAATCTTATGCCCAGGGACTGTGGGAAACCACAGCAAGCTTCAGGTTAATTGGAGACGCCCATTTTTGGCCTTTCACAACCCGACCCCGACCGCCAACTTCCATAGTCTAGTCCTTTTACCCTCCCCTTCCACTCCACCCCAAGCACTTTCCCCACCCCTAGGCAGCGCCGCAGTGCTTTTGAGGGTGACAGACCCGAAATGTCTAATGGCTCGCCCCCTGCATAGCTCTGAGGGCTCCAAGAATCAAAGGGGTTGGGCTCGGCAGGGTGCCGGGTACATGCTTCGCTGGGGGTTTGGAGGGAAGACTGAGAAGGAAAAGGGAAGGTATTTACGGTGCCCAGAGATTCTTAGCGAGGCAATGCTGGATCCGTGGAGGGACGGAGAAAGGGAGGGATAGACTGGGGAGCAGTTTGATTTGCTGCAATTAGTTACAGCAGGGAGACTATTTCGGGGTTTTGTTTAGGATCTGAAGGATAGTATTTAATCTTCAGCCACTGGGCAATGCGCTCATTTGTAGGTACTTACGGTAGTTGCAGGCCCGCTCCGGCGTTGGAGATTCTCCAGTGAGCTCCCCCAGATGCAGCAAACTGCCGGGCATGAGAAGAGCTGTCTAAGGACAGCCTCTAGGGCTCCGCGCCCCGCCTCTCTCTCTCCCCCGCCAGCTTTCTGGTCCGCTCCAACCTCGTCCCCGCCCTCCGCCAGGCTCTGGAAGCCCACCTACCCCAACTCTGCCTGACACCTGCAGTCCTCTGACGACCCGGATTTCTATGCCCTTCCCAGCTCTCTGCCTCTCCTGACTCCCTGCAGAGGTTGCTGGAGCCAAATTCAGGCCCCTGCCCCCTCTCCGGTCGCTGTGAGTTTCCCTGGGTCACTGTATTCTGGAGGGGAGAGGGCCAGCTCTTCAGACTGCCAAAGCTGTAGATCCCTCCTCTGCAGATCTCCAATGCCTTTAAAAGGATCTCAGGTCTTCCTCTGCCCATTTAATGGCCCACTTACGCATAAACATGGCCACCATGGTTTAAATGCCTCTGGGCCCTGGGCAGCTATTAGTTCTAATCTTCCTAGCAGCCCTAGGAAATGTGTTACTTCCCTCAGTTTTACAGATGAGGAAACTGAATCTCAGAGAGGGTTAAGAGACTTGGACAGCCTCCAGAATCCAGCTTGGGATAAAAGCCCAGGCTTTAGAGACATACTAATCTAGATGTCAGTCCAGGTTCCACTATGCAATAGCCCGAGTGACCTGAAGAAAGTGAGTTAAACTTGCCTGAGTCCCAGTTTCCCCATCTGTAAAAGAAAACAGCAGAAGAGGTTGCATGGGGCTTTGTTGGAATCATGCAAATCAAACTTCTAACAGTATGCCCGGTACCTGGTAGGTGCTCAATAAATGGGAGCTGCTGCCACCAGTACTGTTACTAATCTGTAAAGCATTCCCCACATGTCCTAGAGTAACATGCTTTCAATGACATAGACAACCTTCCAAATGTAGTTGGTCACGAAAGACTTTTTGAAGTGAGAAATGTATCGATAAGATACTAATCAAAGCTCCTGACATATATCATATGATGGGATTAAAGTGCAGCATCCAATAAACTGGCAGATCAACTGACCATCGGAAGAAAGAGCCAACTTAATGATAGAAGATTACAAATTATCTAAAGGAAAAAAATATTGCAATTTAAGAGCAAACCACATAAAAATAAAGCAACAGCTCTTTTTAACAGATGAATTGAATATCATCTGTTTGTGCATCACGTGAGATCAGTTGTGTCTTTCTGGCATCCATTGTTCCTACATACCATTAGAAACTGCAGATTATCCCCCAAGGATTAGCATAGCCATATGAATATAGATAGATGTTTTTTTGTGGGGAGCAGGTTATTTAAACTTTCCAAGACTCAGTTTTTATTTGTAAAATGGGGATAATACACAGAGTACACAGAGTTTGGGGTCGTATTGAAAAACAGTCCCCCTGTAAACCACTCTAGAGTGCCTGGGCCACAGCAAGCTTCCATTAATTCCACAAACATTTGTTGAGTATTTCCTTTGTGCCATGCATTGTCCTACCAGCTGATGGTTTAGAAAGAATGGTAGTTTCTGCTCTTTGATTTCTTCTTTTTATTCGTTAGTTTCTCCTCTTAAGGAGTTTGTAGTCTAAGGATAAACAGCGGTGGAAAACCCATAAAAGATAGCTAAGGGAGGAGGTGCCATGAGAACCAGAGGATTGCAATAGGAAAGAGCAGCAAGGCTTGGAGAGCTGCAAGCAGTTTGCTGTGCCTAAACTAGGACAGTGGAGCCAGTGAAGGAGTGGGGAATAAAGGCCCCAGAAACATCTGAAAGGTAAAATTGGCTCAACATGATGATCATTTGGAACTTGGTAGTGATAGTTACTATCTGTCAGTATAACCAGTGCCAGTTTTCAAAACATGTGTATAGAAATCACTATGATAGTACCAGGCACTAAGTACTTCGTAAACCTTGACTCATTTTCTCCCCATAACAACACTATGGGATGGCTATCATTATCAGCCCCATTTTACAGATGGAGAAACTGAAACACAGTCAGCTGAGCAAATTGCCCAAGGCCAACAGAGCCAACAAGTGGCAGAGCTAGGATTCACATCCAGCCAGTCTGTATTTACAGTCCCATGTTCTTATTTGTCTTGGTTTTAACATATCTATAAATCGGTTTTATATAGAAAGGATTTCTAAAAAGTTTTATGCAAAATAAGTGAACCTCTTAGCTCTTTCATGCTTTCTTTTTAATGAAGTATAATTGACATACAACATTATATTAGTTTCAGGGGTACAACACAATGATTCAATATTCATGTATATTTGTGTACTGCAATCCCATGTTCTTTTTTTAAAAAAAATATTAATATATTTATTTATTTGAGAGAGAGAGTATGTGGTGGGGGGGGGAGGGCAAGAGGGAAAGGGAGAAGCAGACTCCCCACTGAACAGGAAGAAGTGAGCCCAACTGAAGACTACACTCCATTCCAGGACCCTGAAATCATGACCTGAGCCAAAGGCAGACGCTCAACCAAATGAGCCACCCAGGTGCCCTGCAATCCCATGTTCTTAACCACTACCCTAGGCTACCTCTACGTTGGATGTTTAGAATGAAAAAAACTAAACATAATTAATTAATAAAAGCCCAGTGATGGGTATTAAAGAGAGCATGTATTGCTTGGAGCACTGGGTGTTATACACAAACAATGAATCACAGAATACTACACCAAAAACTAATGATGTACTACTGTATGGTGACTAACATAACATAATAAAATAAAAAAATTGAAAAACCAGATTTTACTTAGTAAAATAGAAAAGCACCAATCAAATGTGCTGTTAATAATGTAGGAAAAAGGCAATGATAGTGTCGCCCTGCTCTTTGCAAGTCCTTGGGCTAAAAAGCTTGTGCTTTGGACCAGCAACCTGAAACTAGAGTCAGATTCCCCCACTAAAATTGGCTGTGGAAGCCTGCAAAAGGTCTTGGGACTCTGTAGGTAAGAACATGATTCACCCTTACCTGTTGTTCTGGGACACCATGAAATATTGAAGGGACTTATTATTCAGGTTTCTTAGACGCGAACTCATTCAAACGATAGCTGGCACTTGAGATGGGAGAGGTTTCATCTCTAGGCTCCCTCTGTGGGTCTTGAATCTTACAGCCTGCCTGCAGAAAGAGAAACAGTCTCTGGACGACTTTCTAGAGAAAACTTGAGTAACCTAATATTTTAAAGCTAGTGATAGGGGCCAAGCAACTCTAGGGCTGAGACTTAGCTAGGATAGAGTTCTTGACTTTGGCTCTGTTGACTTTCCCCTGTCAGGAATCCATTGGCTCTGTGACTCTGAATCTTACACACACACACACACACACACACACACTTGCACCCAAGAAATCTGGGATTATCTCCTGGTTGGTTAGAGTTGGCTGGTACTAAGCAATTCTCTTTCATGGAATGTTTTAGGAATGATCAGTTTCATTCCTAAAGATCAGACCCCACCCCCCCAGCCCTCCATCCCCTTAAGCTGGCCAGATGGATATGAGAGGGCTTGTATGGGACCTCCCAGCCTCACCATCCTGGGGCAGGTGAGATAACCAGAAAATATTCCAGAGCCATACCCCTTCTCACTTTCACATCTTGAACATGGGGGCTTGAATAGGGTTTCTTTTGCCAAAGCTTCAGAATCACTTCTTATGGATTATGAGACAACTGTTAAACATAATATTGTATTGAGTCATACTATATACATTGAAGTAAATTGTGTGGTTGAGTGTAGAGGTGGGACTAATGTAATTTATAAGAAAGACTTTTCTAAGCTCCCAAAACTCTCAGTTTAGAAGAAAAGAGCAACTCTCTTACAAAAGCGTAGTGAGAACCAGAAGAGTGCTAGGAAAACTTCAAGAGGGCGGGACAAGAAAAAGGAAAGGCATCAAGGGCCTGATACTGCACACAGGGTGGTTTGGGAGTCTTTTTCCATAACTGAGTGCAGTGTAGGAAGAAGAAATCTTTTTCAAGTTAAATCCAACTTACAGTAGTCCAGGCAGGAGAAACACAGGGCAAAACTGACCTCTTCCCAGTGACGTAATGGAACTGGCTAGCCTTGGCTCAGGAGAGCTGAATGCGTACACCTCATCCCAACCCAGCATTCAGTAATATTATTTTGGCATCTTAAAATTGGCTAGGGCCAGAGAATTTACAGGACTGAATAAGCAAATGCTACAAATCAGTTTTTTTTTTTTCTGCCAGAATGTTTGTTAAACATTTACAAGCAAACCACTTTCAGTTTTATGTTTTAAGACAGTGATTCTCACTGGCAAACAGGAGCTATCAAGAATCCTGACAATTTTCTTACACCCTCAAGACAGCCATGAGCATTGTGGCCCCCTCCGCCCATCCGCCACTTCACTGCTGTGGCAAACCACCTAAGGACTGTGCCAGACCTTTTGAGTATTCGGTGTGTTCAGAAGGTTGCTAATATTTTAGCACCCCTTTCCCTCCCTAGTAACCCCTCAACCATCACCCTCTTCTACAAGGGAGAGGGTATGTGAAGTAGATGAGTAAGCAATTCAAGTGGTGGTCTGGGACAGTGGGGAGACCCAAGAAGACAGATTAGGTTCCCTCAGCAAGACCTGGTTGAGGTTTGAGCTCTGGAGGTGGGAGGCACCTCGTTTTGGTGGTAGAAATGGAAGCTGACGCCTGCCCACAACTTGAGTTTCAACGTATCCTTTATCAAGCATTTCAATTGCTACAGGCACAGTTTGGGGCACTAAGTCACTTCCAGAAGCTATAACTGAGGGTGTTTTCAGGACCTTGAGGGAAGATTCCTAGAATAAATCAAATATAAGTGATGAACCAGAACTGAAACATTTAATCAGAGCACACATTGGGAGTCACGAGGCATTGTGAGCCAGAAGGCAAAGAGGCCTGCACGATCAGGCTCCCAGTGCCTGTCACAAAGCAAACCAACTGTGTGATTACCCAGTTGAATTTAACTTAAGGTTAATGGGTGGATAGAGAAAATGAGGTTTTGTCATGTTCCAATCTAGCAGGGCCACAAGGTTCTGTTTGGTCTACGTAACATTCACCAAAAAGGTAAACTACTGACCCAGTGTTCCCTACCATAATCCTCCTAGTGTCACAAGTTGCCTTTTATTTATATGAGGAACAGAGAGAAGATGCATGTGAGCTTATACGTTGTGAGTGTCTGGGTACATGGGAGTAGGGTTTCAGGGATAGATGGATAAAACAAAGGCGGTCTCTGAGGGTAGGCTGCAAAGTATTTCAGTGTCCCCTTTTCTGGTGTTGGATGAAGTTGATGGCCCCAGAAGGAAAGAGGTGGGCCCAGCCCCACTGGCTGGTATGGGCAGGCAGAGCGGCCTCTATGAGTTTCGGTCTGACATAGGCAGCATACTTAGAAGTGCCGGTGCCAGAAAAGCTTTTTTTCTGCTTCCAAGCCTATCTTGCCTCCGAGTCTGTCCAAATTGTAGGCATTTTCATGAGTTGGGGAGGAGGAGGAAGAGGGGAGGGCCTGCTGTTTGGGAGCTTTTAATCACTTGTCCAAAGGAAAGTGAAGAAGTTAACAATAGGGTTCTTTTACTCCCATTTATTGTATGATTAACCAATTATATAATTAAAGTTAAATGGAGATGTGTAAACGGCAAGAGCAACACAAATTAGCAATTTAAAAACACATCATGGCAACATCACCCACTGTTTACAATCTGTTTCTAAAAATACCAGTTTATAGGCAATCATTTCAATGTGCAGGCATCTTTTCCAGTTCTACTTGTTTTGTGCTCTAGGATCCTGTCAAATTTTCTGAAAGGTCCAAGTACCCTTAGCAGAGAGGATGGAAGACTCTGTAAATAAGTCTGTTAATACAGTTTATTGCTTTTGTATTTACAATAAAATTATTTTTCCTATTTTAACCATCAGATTCCAGAGTCTCCCTATTCCACCAAATTATTATCTTACTATGTTCACATCGTCTCCCCCACGTATCTCTCTTTCATTCTTCTCCTTTTTCATTTTTACTCTTCTCACACAGAATAGCTAGCTAGCTAGCTAGCTACACTCAACTTGGTCAACATTACATTTGTTACTTGGTTTTTCACAACTACGCTGGCAAAAATGCAATTAATCACCCAACTAAGATCCACATTCTATTAAGGAACTTGGCTTTGTAAATCAGTTTAGTCCACTTATCTCCAGGAGCACCCTGTCCCTGGGCTGCAGGTGTTTCCAGTAAAACCAAGAGTTGCAGAGTTCGGCTGACAAATGACTTAAAGCCATCTTGATGATCAAAGATTCTTCTTTCATCCTCAAATAGGTGGCTGGATGGTTCACTCAGGGCTTTAGATCCCAGACCTTCATCTGGTAGTAGATGTTGCTCCAACTTTCTCTCTCTTCCACTGTAAGCAAGGCACAGGGAAGCGTCAACCCCTTCTTCACCTTATTGGAAATCAACTCACCATTTTTTTTTTTAGCAACTTGCAAGATTATTTCTTTTTCTTCCAGGTTTAAGAACTGTACAAGTAGGGGTAACTGGGTGACTTAGTCGGTTGTGTCTGCCTTTAGCTCAGATCATGATCCCAGAATCCTGGGATGGAGCCCTGTGTCAGGCTCTCTGCTCAGTGGGAAGTCTGCTTCTCCCTCTCCCTCTGCCCCTCTGCTTGTGTGCTCTCTCTCTCTCTCTAGCTCTCACTCTCAAATACATAGCTTTCACTCTCTCACAAATACATAAATAAAATCTTTTAAAATCATAATGTACAATTATGTGTTTTGGACTGTTACTTTGAGAGTTGTATTTGAGTAGGGACCTGTAAATTCTTTTTATATGTAAGCTGAATTCTATGCTTAGCTCTCAACAACCTTTTCCAGTAATTTCCTTAATAATGTTTTTAAGGTTGCTCTCATTCTCTGTACCTTCAGGGATGCCAGATACATGAATATTATAACTCTTTGATGTGTTTTCGAGATCCTTTACCTTTTCTTGTACTGTGAAGAGCTGTTTGCTTAAAGTTTTAGACTTTTGAGACTGAAGCTCAATTTGGTCTTCATTTGGACCAGTTCTCTCTTCCATGATATTTATTCTGTAATTTTCCTTTCTTGAGGGTTTCTTTAAGCCCTGTGACCTCATTCATCAGTGTCCTATAGTCTTTGATGAGCTTTACCTGCCTGCCTTTTAAAATGCTCACATGGTCCTGTATCACTTTCCAGGTGGTAAACATCAGCCCCCTCCTGTTGGCCTTTTCTTTGGTTTCTGCCTGCTGCTCACTCTTCCAGGCCAGCTGTATGTCTTGATCCCTGAGGTCCGTGGTTCCTCTGCAGCACCGCAGTACTTTTTGCTTGTTGTCATCATTTTTCTCATTCTCTTTTAAGCTTAGGTAGTTTTTGTTTCTTATTTTCCTGCTCTCGTAGCTGAGGCTTCTGTTGGCTTTGAGGTGTTTCCAGAGCTCAGCTCTTTGGTTCTGCACACAACTGCTCTCTCTGTCCTCTCCCGAAGAAGCTTAAGAGCTGGAGGGGGGGGGGGGGAGGGGTCTTTCAGTTGAAATTCAACACCAGGTTGAAGCTGAAATCCTCAGAAATACTGTAGGAAATTAAAGTATAATTAATTGATATGATCTCTTCCAATAGCATTGGGAGTAAGAGCTTCATAGCCCTACAAGTAAGATAAATACATAAATGCATAAATAAAAAATAAATGCCCATGTGTATAAATACATGAGTGTGCCAGATACCTGAATATATACATATACAAACACACTGGAAAACATCATATAAAATAAAGGTGTAAATAGACAGCGAGACAAAGATGTACATAAAATGAACCTCATGTATTCAGAATATTTAGCTTCTTCCTGACTGATGGTGCACAGAAAATGTTACTGGTTAAGCAACTAGGTGTATTCGAACTATAAAGTAGAAAGTGAGAAGAGTTAATATAAATGTTCTAGTGTTTGTGGAAAGAGAATTTGACTTTGTATCGGGGGCTTGAATTTCAGTCCTGGCAGAGCCATTTACTAGCCAGGTAATCGTGTGACATTTGGCAAGCTGCTGAGAGTTATTTGAGTCTCCATCTCCTTATCAGTCAAATGAATATTCGATAACTGTGAGCTAAATCTTAATATAGAACTCTTGGTTAGCCTCAAAGTAATCATTTTTTTTAATATCTCTTTACAATAGTATCTGGGATTTCAGTTGGTGATGATGGTGCGGGTGGAGACAGGACAGTAATGAGGAGCGGGGGGAATCTGAATAGGACTCAAATGGATACTCTCTTGGGTCTCATCCCATCATCCTTCTTTTCAGACAAGTAAAACACTTGTATTCAGCCCAGTTGTACCAAAGCATTATAAAAAGTGATGAGAAAGATGAGAAAATAAAGATAGAACTCTCTTCAAGACTATGATCTAGTGGGAAATGTATGCCATTCACAGATCAGTATAATATAATGCAGATCATGGTACACTTTCAAAGACTCACTGTCAAAGCATTATGGGAGCATAGTGGAGAAAACAGTGATTTCTGACTGGCAGCACTTAGGAGGTTCTCCATCTAAGTTCCCCAGACTCAAGTATCCCTATCATTTGGCCTGGTGAGGGCACCTATAAGGCTTCCTACTGCAAAACTTCTGCCTGCTTCGCCCATCTGGTGTCTCCCTGATGTTCCACTCTGTGATTCACTTTTGGGGGGGAAATACAGGGCAAAGAATTGCAATCTATGGCAGCACAAGATGTGTGGAGAGTGGCTGGAAATGAGGCTAGAGACCTGGATAGAAGTCAGATCATTCAGGGCCATGTGTGTCCCCTAGAACTTTTTGGTAAAATTTCTTATTTGTTTCATATTGAAAAGCCAGGTTATGATCTAAGTCTAAAGGGAGGGTTTCCAACCAAGAAGAAAATGACCTTCTCTCTCTGCCATTAGTTATGCTATCCTGGGCACAGATCCTCAGGGACAGGGCTCAGAGGCCACTTCTAGAGCTGGCAATCCACCTGTCCCTCTAATTCAGGCTCATAGTAGTTCAGGTTTCTGTTTTAAAAGAAAACAAAAACTGAAGATGGGGGAGATTACAATTAGAGTTACACATATTAAATACCCATGTATGAAAAAATTGACCCCTTTCAGAGGTCTGGTAATTTTTAGATCGGAGTCTGTGTGAGATTCCAATGTGTCCAATCAGACAACTGCCCAATCAGCACATCAGTTAATTATGGGATTTGGAAGAGGACAGTTTAGAGAAGGAGAGAGTGTGTAGGGAAAGGAAAATCAAAATTAATTGCAATAAATTCAAATGCAACAGGTGATTTAATAGAAGTCTCACCTGAATTCTCAGAAATACTCAAAACTCCTATAGGAAATTAGTATAAGTACTTGATGGGATTCACCTGATAAAAATTAGAGCAGCTGTTTCGTATCGGTACTTTAAAAAACGAAACAATTGTCTTCAGTGCTTAACGTGTTTAGGTACTATGAGATCTTAGGCAAATGGGTTTTATTTATTTGTGCATTTATTAACAAATATTCATTGCACACCTACTTTGCTTTCTAATTCTGAGGATACATGAATAAGCAAAACAGGAGAAGGCCTGTATATTAATCAATGAATAATTTTACTAAGTATCTGGGCAAATACATTCCAATGCTTAATTATGAGAAACTATTTTCACAACTTTGTCAGTACTAAGGATACAGAACTGACTTGCTGCAAACTATGGCCACTGAATTTTTGGATGTCATTTGGTGTCTGAGATTGGCTGGGGTGTAGACGGCTCTGGAGAGATTGGTGGATGGCCCTATCGAATCTCCTTTCCTTAAACCCCTGTGAGCAAGTGGAGGAGGAAGGGTAGGAATGTAGAGAAAAAAATATGGAAAGTCTTCTACGTGTCCTAAAAGGAGTAGAGGAAAAGGTTTGCCTACTTGGCATTAAAGATCTTTTTGATTAATTATGTGTCCTTTACTTACAGAAGATTTTCTCTTAGTATTTTTAACAAGCTCTCCAGTAACTTAGGATGGCATAATCCGGTGGGGAAACTGCAGTGCCAAGGAAACCTACACTATGATTGCCGTTAGGCACTGTGATGTTAAAAATATATATTAACTAATGGAAATAGTGCTGGACGCTTATTAAAGTATCCAAATGACTTGTCATTATTAATAACTCTGTACTTCAACAAGGAGCACTTGCTGTGGAAGTTCTGTGACTATCCTGGGCACAGCATGACAATATTTTAAAAATATGTACACCACGAAAGAATCCCACTTGAAATAGCTATAAGATGGCGCCAAAAAGTTACCAAGTGGAACTCAATGCAGACTCAACATGAAGTGGAAGTCTGTTCTTATGACCTCAAGAAGTAGCTTAAATTTTATACTTTTTGAAAATACATGAGACAGACTTGGTAACATATGTTTTCTTGAACTTCATATGGTTAACTCTAATGCTTATTCATTTAACTGACCTTTATTAAATGCCCATTATAAACATGAAAGATGGAAGGAGGGAGGAACCAAAGAATGCAAAATGCTCTGTGCGTATGTTGGCAGCTAAAAGATTAATACAACCCATTCACTGCCTTTCTAGTAACTAAAAGTCTAGAAGTGGGAACAAAGACGTGTAAACAAAAGTAAAAGTACAATGTGTTAAAGTTTGATAAGAAAAGAGCAGAAAAAAAGGTCATGGAAGTTTAGTAAAGGATAACATTCTTAATATTCTTTTTGGTCGAGAGGATCAGTGAAGGCCTTGTGGGTAAGTTCACATTTGAACTGAACTCTGAAATTTGGTCAGATTAATCTGACAGCTGTAAATACTAGATGGTTAGTTCTCCAAAAGTGGAGAGGGTGACTTATTCATCTGTGTATCTCCTATGCCTAATACAGAAATCACACTAATACAAGCTACCATTTATCACGCACTTCTCATTTTTCAGACACCATGTTAAGATTTTCCATACATTGTCACAGTTGCCTTCACAACACTCCTGCTGGGTGCTTCGAACAATGACGACAAGGACATTTGTTGAATGCTGACTGTGAGGCAGGTTCTGTTTTCATAACGATGCATCACTGTTAGAATTCCTTTCTTACACACCAGAAAACTGAGGCCCAGAGAGGTTAAGCAGATTGCCTGAGATCACACAAGTTAGTCTGCAGTGGAGCTACAATTTGATCCGGGCTCTCTGATTCTAAAACCTGTGTTGTTATAGTTCAGCATCTGTCACCTAGAAAAGAGGAATTTTGAGTTAATAAAGCGGCTGAAAACTGAAAGAGGAAGGGAGTTATTTTGAAGATAGAAACCACTGAATCTAGAATGTTGGTGGGGAGAAAGAGTGAGAGGCAAAATTGTCGCTGTTTTTACAGCAGAAGCTAACAAATGCAAATATTTTCCCTGATAAAAGATGAGCTGCCATGCACTGGATTTTTAAAAATTATACTGTATGGTGACTAACGTAACATAATAAAAAAATGTTTAATTATAAAAATTAAAAAATAAAAATAAAAATTATATTGATGAAGCTTTTGAGAAATGTTATATCTTTTACAAATATGTGGTGATATCCTGTAATCTTTACATAGAAAACACTTCAAAGAAAGCAGTATGCTCATCCTGCTCATTTTTTATGTGGTGGAGAATTACTGGTGATACTGCTCTTTTATCTTTATCCATTATTTTCTGCTGAGACAACAAATAATTTATGATTAAAAAGAACTTTAAAAAGTTGTGGAACACTTTAGGGCAGATTTAAGAAATAATCAGGATTCTTTGTTAGGAAATATGCACCATTTTGGGGGTGATGTGAATATTATATTTTCAACTTATTCTTAAATGGTTCAGGAAAAAATATATTATATGGTTTATATATATTATATGGTCTATATACACACATATAGAGAGAATTATACTATATAGAGAGTAATAGAAATATATATATTAATACAATATAAAGATAAAAAATATATAGAGAAAGAACAAATATATTAAAACGTTGAAATTTAGAGGATCTGAGAACGAGGTATTATCTGGGAATTTTTCATAGGGTTCTTGCAACATTTCTTTAAATCTAAATTTATGTTCAAATTATAGAAAACACACTAGGTTGAACAGGTAAAGCAAAAAAGCCGAGAGGAAATGTGTGTGTAAAATATGTATACATATATAGTGTGTGTATAATTTATAGTTCATGTATATAATTTATAATTCATATATACACATTACAATTTTAGACATTATGATAAAGAAAACTAATCAGAATCCTAACATTTTCTGCTCTTCTTGTCACATTTATTTCTGTTGATTTTCCTTCCTTTGGCATTACCAATCTCTCCTTACTTTAGTTGTCAGTTATAGTGGAAGAAACCCATTCTTAGTTTGCAGTTGGCCATGTTACCTACAATGTCATCTCAAAGGCTAGCATCTTCAAATCATCTTGAGATAGTCAGGTCCTAAGGCATTTGAACGAATTTTACTGAATTAACTAGTTGTTTAGTTGAACTTACTTGTGTATTTGTTTAAATGGACAGGTGGTAGGCGACTTTTGGAAAATGAGGTGGAGAGAAAGTTTGGACTAATGGTGCAATTAATCCCAATGGTGAGCCTTTTACACAAATAAAGATTGCCATGGAAACAAATAGGGGAAAAAAAGACAGTTTTGAAAGGTTTGTAAAATTGCTTTTAGTTCTGCTGTCCAATTTCCACTAGGTCAGATCTGATGATTATTATTGTTATTATAATTCTTTGTCTATGTATAGCACTGTTGTTCCTTCCTCCCCAAATGCCCATAAATCCATTTTGTTAATTTACCTTCACAACAATGCTGTTAAATTTAGAGCCTAGGTACATGAGGCTAATGCTTATTTTCTTAGCTAGCTTAGTATACAGCCCCTAATTGCAGAAGAAACAATCTGTTCAGAGGCAATGGTGTCTTTGAAGTGGATTCTGATATGCCATATGTAAATAATATAGCTATTATAGCTGATAATGGACATAACAACTTATGATACTTTTGAAAGATGTTTTTGAATGGTATTCTCAGTAGTTATAAAGGACTGGGCATAAATTGAGCAGAGCTGGAAATATACTAATTATGCATTTTAGTTTGAGAAAGTTTTCTTTGAATTTGTGTTCCCTCAGTTTAGGGAGAGAAACAAAAGCTAACAACAACCTGCATTTTCCCTTAAAATGAGAAGACCATTCTGTAATTTTATAAATCCATCACCTTATAACTTAATGACATCTGCTAGAATCATTCAAATGGAAAAATCAACAAAGAGATTTTTCTAAGACTCATGTTTATCACAAAGTAATAAGGTTATATTGAGTTATTTTAATGTAATTTTAATTTTGGCTCTAAATAATTTGTATCTTTTCCAAGGATGAAAACACAGAAAATACACATAAACACTAAGAAAGATCTAAAAATTTCTTGAAATACATTAACCATTTCACTTATGTAACAAATAACTTATTTGTTTCTGGCCCATCTCAACGTTCAGCTAAAGATAAGTAAATGCAAAAATAAAGCAACAGTGGACCATGGTTGTTTCTGCAGCATTGCACCATTTTAGGATGGAGACAGTCTAAACATATACCACTTTTTTTTTCCACCTCAGGCTGAAATCGACGGCAAGACGAATTTAAATCTGTTATTTATCAACAGGTTAAATTTGAGAACATTTACATTTTAAAGATGAATTTTGAAAATCTAAATGTCCTTGAAAGCTTAATTATCTGTGTCTTCATTCTGAAAATTAATTTTCAGAATGAAAACAAAACAGGACATTTACTTGACTGCAAAATTAATGAGTTATTTTCAAAATGTTATTTTCAAAAATGTCTGAAATAAGCTTAATAACACATACATCAAACTAATTTTTAAATGTTCACAAACTATGGAACTTAAATGTGAAATCCTGCATTTGGGTTGAAAAACAACCAGATGCACAAGCAAAGGAGGAGACATGACTAAGTAACAGCACATGTAAAAAAGATTCAGGGGTTTTCAGGGACTGTAAGCTCAATATGATTCAGTTGTGTGTTGTGGCTTCACAGAAAACTAAATCCATCTTCATCTGCATTAATAGAAAGATAGAGTGGGAAACAAGGGAGCATAATGCAGCCCAGCTCTGTGCTTGGCAGACCTGTACTTGAAGTGTTCAATGAAAATAGCAGGATGAGGGGAACATTTGGGTAGTAGCCATACGCTAAGATGCACTTATTTAGCGGGGAGACAGTCGGATGCTGAATAGTCTGGAAACCAGGCAAGTAAGGGACTGCTCAGTGGCCTGGCCTCCCGTAGCCTTTCTCCTCTGCTTTGTCCCTTCTCTCCTCTCCCTTTCCTTCTCCTGTCCTTCCCTAAAACTATTTTCCTAAGATAGTGATGTTTCAATTTGGTTCTTTGATGCTGGTACTATTTCTCTACATACACTAAACACCATACTTCCCTGTGGCCTCTTTCACTTCCCCTTGTTCTTGGGCTTCCTCACTCACAGCTAGCAAGACCAGACCACCATAAGTCCCCCACCTCTGTATTTCGTTTAAGGATGGGCTTCATGATCCTGGGAAAGGAAACAGAATACGAATTAACTAGCATACTCTTAAGCCAAAGCCTTGTGAAAAAGAGCCTAGGTACAAAAGGAGCAATCCTAATAAAGCTATAAAATGAAGTTCTTTAGTCCCCCTAATGCTCACTGTCATTAAACATGGGAATCTGAGCATGGGTCCTCGTGGGTGGGCTGAAAGTGCACCTGTAACACTAATCTAGGATGCTTAAATATATCAGGTTCCTATTTAACAAGAAAAGAAATGGGGGAGTCTGTTAATACAAAGTTTGTACATAGAACATCACCACCTGAATGATTAAACCTATTTCAGAGGGCTGAAATACTAATGACTCCAATTTGTCAAAACATAGGCGTTTTAATGGAGGGCAGGACGGGTTGGCAGTGGTATGCAGCATAGGAATCAACAACTGCGTATTTTAAAGCAAAACATAAAAGCTCTAGTCTGCTGAAATTTTCAAAATTGCTAAAAGAAATTAAGTGTAATTGACTGATGTGATCCAATGTAATAGAAATGGAACTGAGTGCTTAGTTTCTTTCCAGTTAAAACAAGGAAATAAAATGACTTGGCAATGCACAAAATGCTTATGATATGTAACAGTTCACATAAATTGGCTACATCCTTGATTTAAACCTTTTGTAAATACAAATTTCTATAGCAGAAGATGACAGGGAAGGAAGAAGGAAATGAAAGGAAAAAGAGAGGAGGAGGTAAGAGGAAAAGAGAAGAACAGATTGAAAAGACAGGGAGAGAAGGAAGAGAAGAAAAAAGGAGAAAAAGGAGAAAAAAGGCACAGAAACTGAAGAGAAGTACATGTAAATGGGAAAATACAGAAAATGGGAAGGAGAGAGAGAAGATACAAATAAAAAATCTTCGTGAAATGAAAAACGACTATTTTTTAAATCGTGGTCAGCAATAAAAATACCCTTATAAATGGTGCTGCTGATGGATTAGACTGGGTGAAGGGAGAGAGGAATGTTAAATCCTCATGGGTTCTTAGTCCAAAAGTCTCTCTCAGGGGCCGTTCATCTCTTGCCAGTCACCTTTGGTCTGAGTTGAGGAGCTAGCAAGCACAGCACCACTGCTACTTGAATGTCCACAGCAACTTTATTTGTAATAGCCCCAAACTGTAAACATTTCAACTGCCCATCAACTGATGAATAATGGCCTACTAATAATGGTAATAAACATAAATGAATCTTAAAGACATATTATGCCACATGAAAGAAGCCAAGCTTACAAGGCTATATATTACATGATTCCATTTATATGGTATTACAAAAAAGACAAACTATAGGTCTGAAGAACAGATCAGTGGTTGCCAGGGTCCAGCTTTGGGAGCACAGGATTTCTGCAAAAGGGAATGAGGGAATTCTTTATCTTGATTGTGGTGGTGGTTACGTGTCTATACAAGTTTGTCACACTTGTAGATCTGTATGCTTACCACAGGTGAGTTCTCAATAATAATGGCTGATAAAAACAAAAAGTTTGAAAAAAGAATTTGTCCAATGTCAACCAACTAATAAGTTGTGCTGCCCTTGTTTTTTCCCCTTATATTTCAGGAGAAGCAGTATATAGATAGCAGTTATTTGGGGGTCCAAAGCAAGAGATTTAAAAATGTTTGTTCACAGAATTTCTTACTATGTAGTTTAGCAAGTTGAAATCCTTCATTCTGTTACTCAAGGTCCTCCACGATCTGACTCCACTCTGACTCTCCAATCTTGATTGCCTGAACACACACGCATGCACGCACTCACCTACTATCAGGCAGTTCTCCTCACTTCACACATGTCCTCCCTGCTTATTCCCCAGCGCATACATGTATCATGTTTATTTCAATCTCTTTGCCTTTGCTGATACTAGTCTCCCTCCATGTTCTGGTATGCCTCACCCTCATTTATTCAACTATTTATTCAGTGCTTACTATGTAACAGGTTAATAATTAAATATACATTAACAAGACTGCTAAAGTCACTGTCTTCACACAACTGACAGGCTAATGGAATATAGTGATAAATGAACAGGCCATTACACTGTAGTATGGAAGAGGTCATATGATGGTGGAAAATATAGGGTATTAGTACCACAGAGGAAAGGAACCAAACCTAGATTTGGAGAGGGAGTGGTCAAGAATGATTTCTCAAAGAAATACCATCTAAAAGGAGACAGAAAAGTAATTTCCATGCAGAAAGAGTTAGGATACTGATAGGTCTGGAGGCAAGCAAGAGCAGGGGAAGGAAATTTAAGATTTTAAATGGCTTAACTATAGCAGGAACACAGAGGATAAAAGAGGCAAGAAATGATGCTGGTGAAAGAGGCTGGGGCCAGACTTTCAGTGCCCCATCAATGGTGTAGGAATTTTATCTTCAGAGCAATGAGGTACCAATGAAGAGATTTGAGTAGAGTGGCTTGTTCAGGTTGGAGTTGGGGAAGATCATTCCATTTATAATGTGGAGAACAAATAGGGGCAGGGGCAGGGAAACCAGTTAGTAGAATTTGTAATTTTCCAAGCACCTTTGGTTATAGTGGCGACAGGTATAACAAAAAAAATGTAGGAGATAAAGGTAAAATTGACATTATCTACCAATAGATTTGATGATTTGCATAGAGGGGTATGGTGATATTAAAGATATCTGAAATTTTTGCTTGGAAAACTTGCTGCTAAGTGATTCCATTCCCGAGGTAAGGACACAAGAAAAAGAAATGTATCCAAGAGTAATAAATAGAATTTCAGTCCTGTACATCTTAGCTTATGTTTTGTACCTTGACCATTCTCACCCACATTAACCTGTGTCAAATTCTAGAGCCTGGTCCATTTCCTTGGGCTTTTCTGTGCCTATAGATTCCCTGAGGACAGTGGAAATCCTTGGGGGCAGGGACTCTCTGTGAGATTTCTATTACTTTTGGGCCCTATCCTGCTCAGAATAGAATAAATTCTCAAAAATACTTGCCAACCAATTGAGTACTATCATGAGGCAATAAAATAAGATGTATAAGTGGGCTTGTGTCATATCCATTATTGAAGATCGTTAGTGATTAAAAAAAAAAATAGCTCCAGAAATAGCTCCAGTACACATAACAAACAAGTATAATGGGAAAGAAGTGCATTTGTGGTTTAATTTGTGTCTAAGTTTACCCAATTAGAAAGTTTAATTTTAGATCAAATACATCAGAATTGTTTAATATTTAAATGAAAGTCTTTGATAAATTGTTTTGTAGAAGAAATAATTCCTTGGTGATCTTAATAGTCATACTCTTTACGAGTCTTCAATTTGGAAGAGCCCTGAAAGTTGTTTTAGTCCAATTTTCAGTTGATGCTAGAATTCCTTCTATAGCAGCCCTACTAGTAGTCATCTAGTTGGTACTTACATTCCATTAATGACAGGAAGCTCACAATGTCTCAACTCAACCCATTCCATCTACAGATGGTTCTATTTGAGTGTTCTTCCTTTATAATCAATTATGTTTCCAAAAAGTAACATGCTATTTTTTTTTATTATTCACTTACATGTTTAAAGGTGAGATCATAGTCCTTTTAGTTTTCTATTCTTTGAACCACTCTTACCAGTTTCTTCAACCACTTTTTATACGATATAGTTTTTAGGATTTTCTTTAGATAGAGAGAGTGTGGGGAAGACGGGCAGAGGAAAAGAGAGAATCTTAAGTAGGCTCCACATGGAGGCTGACACAGAACACAATTTCAAAACCCTGAGATCATGGCCTGAGCCAAAATCATGAGTTGGACACTCAACTGACTGAGGTTGTACCTTGGTGCCCTGACATGATGTAGTCTTGCATTCCTTACCCATCCTTACCCTGGTCATTCATCTAGGTGAATGCTGGTTTATTTATAATCTTCATGAATTCTGGCATCCAGAACTGAGTAAAATATTCCAGGTGTCATCTTGCAAGCACAGATAACAGCAAGATTATCATCTCCCTTGTTTTAGATATCCTACTTTTATAACCTATCCTGATAGCAGCTTTTTAATCTGTGGCTAATGTGAATTTACACTAAGTGACTGTTGACTTCCCACTCTCCATTTTTTACATGCTCTGCTGCTAAACTATGATCTGTGGGAATGAAGCAAAAATTTCAATGTGCAATTCAAGTTCCCTCTCTTCCCATTTATTTTATCAAATTTTAAAGTTACAATTAATATATTAATGCCCCTCTTCATTGAAGCTCATTTGCCTATTTCTGTTATAGGTACATGCAGATTGTACATAACAGTGATCCTTCTGTCAGATTCACCTTAGAGCCTGCTATGGACTGAATGTTTGTGTCCTAACAAAATTCAAATATTGAAGCCTGAACTCCCAATGTGATTTTATCTAGAGACAGGGGCTTTATGGAGGTAATTAAGGTTGAATGAGGTCATAAGGGTGGGGCTCTAATACAATAGGATTATTGTCTTTATAAGAAAGACATCTGAAAGCTTACTCATTTTCTTTTCCCCACGTGAGGACACAGAAAAGGCAGCCATCTGCAAGTCAGAAAAAGAGCTATCATCAGAAACTGAACATGCTGGCATCTTGATCTTGGATTTCCAACCTCCAGAACAGCAAAAAAGTAAATTTCTGCTGTTTAAGTCAGTCAGTCTGTGGTAATTTGTTATGGCATCCAAAGAAGAGAAATACAGAGCCCTAGCATAAGGCTTGACACATTATCAAATCTTAAGTCTATTTGAATAAAAGATGGACATTGTCTAGAAACAGCAAAAAAAAAAAATATTTTATTCATAGTTATTTCACCTTAACTATTCTTCAGTAATGTGGGGTCCTTGGTCATACTGAAGCCAGTTTGGAATGCTAAATGACACTCAAAATACCTCACTGAGTACCTTTTTCACAAACCTTTTCCACACTCTTGTTTGTCAATATGAAAATGATTGACTTCCTAACTGGGAAGACGAAAGTACAGATCAGCCACCCAGGTGCCCCAATTTTGGCCATTCAGACAGGTATCAGGTAGTGTCTCATTGTCATTTTGATTTGTATTTCTTTGATGCCAAATGATACTGAGCATTTTTTTTAATGGGTCAGATGGTTAAGCATTTGCCTTTGGCTCAGGTCATGATCCCAGGATCCTGGGATCGAGCCCCACATCAAGCTCCCTGCTCAGTGCAGAGTCTGCTTCTCCCTCTCTGCCTACCACTCTCCTTGCTTGTGCTCTCTGTGTCAAATAAATAAATAAAATCTTAAAAGAAAAGGAAAATGCTGGGCAAACAAAACAATTACTTTTCTTGGACTCAGAGGATGAGGCAGCAGAGCAAGCAAACATATCAAAATCTGGAGCGACATATGCATCAGCTTTGCTTACATAGACGATACCTGCTGAAAACTATCAGCAATAGAACTGCTTAATTCACTTATATTATGAAAGGTTGTTGAAGGTTATATTATGAAAGGACTAGTGGGGGAGTGAAAAACTCCTGGGAGCTACAAACAAAGGGGTCTCGCCACACTTTTGTGGATATTCCCTCCGGGAATCTTTCTTTCACAAAGAAGATCAGGAAAAATTTTCTAGTGATTCTGTCAAGGGGGGGGTGGGGAAGAAAAAATATGCATGGAAAAATTATGGGATGGTATCAAAAGGATACCGAGACTATACATGTGACTGGAGTACCAGAAAGAAAAGGAAAAGAATACAGGGCAGAAGAAATATTTGAAGCATTAATGACTAAAAAGTTTCCAAAAATTGAAGATACCAAATCACAGACCCAAGAAGCTTGGAAAACACCAAGTGAGATAAATATCAAGTGTGCACACACACAGGCATATCATATTCTGACTGCAGAAAGTGAATAGAAAGAGGGAATCTTGAATGAATCCAGAAGGGGAAAGCAAAAACCTTACAATAATAAAAAAAGATTATAAGTGAATACTATGATACGTGTATGTAAACAAGTTAGATAATCTGAATGAAATGGACAAATTCCCAGAAATGGATTACCAAAACTGACTTATGAAGAAATAGAAGATCTGAACAGACAAATAACAAGGAAAGAGATTGAATTAGTAATGAAAATTTCCAAAGAAAGGAAAACTCAGAAACAGATGGCTTTACTGGTCAATTCCACCAAACAGTTTTTTATTTAAATTCAATTAGCCGACTTATAGTACACCATTAGTTTCAGATGTAGTGTTCAACAAATTACCAGTTGTATATAACACCCAGTGCTCATAACATCACATTCCCTCCTTAATGCCCATCACCCAATTACTCCATTCCCCCCTACCTCTCCTTCAGCAAACCTCCGTTTCCTATAGTTAAGAATCTCTCATGGTTTTACTCCTTCTCTGATGACTTCTCATTCAGTTTTCCCTCCTTTCCCCTATGGTCCTCTGCCCTATTTCTGATATTCCATATAAGAGTGAAATCATGTGATAACTGTCTTTCTCTGACTGAGTTATTTCCTTCAGCATAGTACCCTCCAGTTCTATCCACATCAGTGCAAATGGTGGGTAATCATCCTTTCTGATGGCTGAAAATATTCATATATATGTATATATTTACACATATATGTATATATTTACATATATATGTATATATTTACATATATATATATATCACATCTTCTTTATCCATTCATCTACCAAACATTTTTTAAAAATAACATAAAATCCTTCACAACTCTTCCAAAAATAGAAGACAAAGGAATACTTCCCAACTCATTCTGTGAGGTCAGTATTAACCTGATAAAACAAGCAAAGATGTCATAAAAAAAAAAGTACAGGCAAATATTTCTAAAAAATCTAGATATAAAAATCCACAACAAAATAGCAGCAAACTGAATCCAGCAACACATAAAAAAGATTACAGATCATGACCAAGGAGAATTTATCCCAGAAATGAATGGTTGGTTTAACATGCAAAAATGAACACAATAAACCATCAATTAAAGGAAAAAACTACATGTCCATTTCAGTAGGCACAGTAAAAGCATTTGATAAAATTAATCATCCTTTCATGACAAAAAAAGTACTTAATAGTGTAGGAATAGAAATGGCAGACACTTATGTCACATCACATGCAAAAATTAAATCAAAGTATATCCTAGACCAAAATTTAAAGCCCTGAACTGCAAAATTTATAGAAAAAAATTATGAGAAAACCATATTTTTGGGTTAGACTATGATTTTTTGGACACAATGCCAAAGATATAATTCATAATTGAAAAAAAAATTATAAATTGTACTTCATCAAAATTAACATTTCAGCTTCCAAATACAATAAGAAAATGAAAAGATAAATCTGAATTAGAGGAAAGTGTTTCAAAATCATATCTCCACTAAAGTTCTTTGATCCAATATATATAAAGAACTGTTATAACTCAATAATAAGAAGACAAACAACATAATCAAAGACTAGGATAATGATTTAAATAGACATTTCCCAGGCACCTGATTAATTCAGTCAGGTAAGTGGCTGGGTTCATGATCCCAGGGTCCTGGGATCTAGCCCCATAGAAGACTCCCCTCTTCCCATGCCCTTCCCTTCCACTCATGTTCTTTCTCTTTCTCTAAAAGAAATAAAATCTTAAAAAAAATAGGCATTTCTCTAAAGAAAATAAATAAATGACTAATAAGCACATGCAAAGATGCTGAATATCATTAGTCATTATGAAAACACAAAATGAAACCATGACTGACACACAGATTAGGAGTCCAAGATGGTGGAGGAGTAGGAGACCTTAATTTTTTCTGGTCCCAGGAATTCCGCTAGATAGTTATCAAACTATTCTGCACACCTGCAAAATCAACCAGAGAGCAAAGAAAAGAATAGCTGGAACTTTACAAATAGAAATGCACCATTTTCTGCAAGATAGGAGATGCAGAGAAGTGAACCCAAGGCAATATATGGGAAGATAGATTGTGGGGGGAGACAGTCTCCATCTACTGGATACCAGCAAGTGATAGAACAGTGGAGTACAAATTTGAACTTTTAGAAGTCTGCTCCAGTGGGACATCACTCAGGTGGCTAAGGACAGGGGGTGGGGGGTTTACAGAAATACTGGGTGTGTCTGAGTGTAGCAGAGCTCCCAGGTATTGGAGGGGGGGAAGACGGAAGCAAAGACAGAGCCCAAGAGTGGGCTCTCAGCTCAAGGTTGTTATAAACTCTGATCCGCAGCACAATAGAGCTCTTCCCTTTAAGCAGGGGCCCAGCAAGCAGCATAACTGGAGAAAGCCCCCTTCATTCTTTGGTAGGAGTGGCCTGGGAGTGCACCACAGGAGTCTGCTGGGATTGGAGCCACCAAACGGGGTCCTGTGCCTGAGAGAGAACGCCTGGTCATAGGCCGGCTGAGAATGGAGTGCTGCCAGAGACCAGGGAGAGAGGAGTGATTGACTGATTTTCTCTGAGGGCTCATAGAAGAGTGGAGTCCCAAGCTTTTGGCTTTGGGGCCAGAGACTGGAAGGCTGTCATTTTTATTTTCATCCTCTAAAGCTGAGAGGAAAGCCTTCTGGGAACAAAAGCCACAGAGAGCAAATCAGAGCAGATTACTTAGCCTGGCCTCAGGCAAGAGTGGAGCAATTTTGCCTGGGGCAAAGACACTTGAGAATCAACATAACAGCCCCCCCCCCCCTTCAGAAGATTCAGGAGTCTTTGGAGTTGGGTATTTGCAGAGATGGAGACAGGATGGATGATTTGTTGAGGGGAGTGGAGTGCAACATTGTGGCTCTGAGCCTGAGATTCCTGCAGGGCCATATTTGCTCTGACCCTCTAAAGAGAAGCAGAAAGATGCCAGGGAACAAAAGCCTCCAGCAAATCAGCTCGCATTAAGCCCATCCCCCTGACAAGGGATGGGGGCTACTCCATCCAGGCAAAGACGCCTGAGAAGCCAAGCAGCAGGCCCCTCCCCCAGAAGACAGACTGAAACAACAATTGAATGATAAGCTTATTTCCTACAGGACTGTAAGCCTCCAGGGCTAGGGGAAAGTAATATGGGGAGCTCCAGGTGTTGACTCCCTTATACTTCAAGCTAAAATTTTACATTTGAGCTTTCTTTTCTTTTCTTCTTTCTTACCTTCTTACCCTGTGGTAACCATCAGTTTGTTCTCTATAGTAAAGAGTCTGTTACTTGGTCTGTCTCCCTTTTTTTCCTTTGTTCTTTCATTTTGTTTCTTAAATTCCAATTCTGAGTGAGATCATATGGTGTTATCTTGCTCTGACTGACCTATTTCACTTAGAATTATACTATCTAGCTCCATCCATGCTGTTGCAAATGGCCAGATTTCATTATTTCTATGTGTGAATAATATTCCATTATATAGATAGGTGATATAGATATATAGACATATCTACCACCATTTCTTTACCCATTTATCTATCAGTGGACACTAGGGCTGCTTCCATATTTTGGCTATTATAAGTAATGCTGCAATAAACATAGGGGTGCCTATATCTTTTCAAATTGGCATTGGTGTTCTTTGGTTAAATACCCAGTAGTGTGATTACTAGATCATAAGGTCATTCTATTTTTAATTTTTTTTTTTGCGAAAACTTCATACTGTTTTCCATAGTAGCTGCCCTAGTTTGCATTCCCACCAACAGCACAAGAGGGTTCCTTTTTCTCCACATCCTCACCAACACTTCTTGTTTCTTGTCTTCTTGATTTTAGCCATTCTGACAGGCATGAGGTCGTATCTTGTTTTTGATTTGCATTTCCCTGATGATCAGTGATATTGATAATCTTTTCATGTATCTGTTTTCCACCTGTATGTCTTCTTGGAGAAATGTCTGTTCATGTCCTCTGCCCATTTTTAATTGGATTATTTATTTATTTGGTATTGAGTTATATCAATTCACTATATATTTTGGATATTAACCCTTTATCAGATATGTCTTTTGAAAACACCTTCTCCCCTTCCGTAGGTTACCTTTTGGCTTTGTTGGTTGTGTCCTTTGGTTTGCAGCTTTTTATTTTGGTGTAGTCCCAATAGTTTCTCTTTGCTTTTGTTTTCCTTGCCTCAGGAGATATATCTAGAAAAATGTCATATGGCTGATGTCAGAGAAATTACTCTGTGCCCACAACTACAATACTATAGAATATTTCCATCACCCTGCAAACTCTCTTGTATGACCACTTTGTAGTCCACTGCTGGCCCCCCTCTCAACTCCTAGAAACCACAGATCTGTTTTATGCCCTATATTGTTACCTTTTCCGAAGTACCATATAAATAGATTTATGCACTATGTAACCTTTGTGGTCATGTTTCATCCACTTAGCAAAATGCAGTTAAGATTCATCCATGTCATTGCATGAATTAATCCTTTGTTGCTTTCAACTACTGAATAAAGTTCCTTGATACTTCATTCACCGGTTGAAAGACATCTAGATTATTTCCAATTTGGGGAGATAATGAATAAAACACTTCATACCTTCATGCACAGGAGTGTAATTGCTGGGTCGTATTCTAACATTATATTTAATTTTATAGGAAACTATAAGACAGTTTTCCAAGTAGATGCACAACTTTCATCCATTTTTAAATTGTTTTTTGTCCCCTTATTTTTGAATTATAGTTGTATTTTGGTCATTTGTATTCTGGAGAGTAGCATTTGAGATATATGTAGTATTTTCTTCCAGTATGTAACTTTTCTATTTGTAACAGTGTACCTTGATGAGCATCAGTTTTTAATTTTGATGGAATCAATCTTTATAAATTTCATATTGTTATTGATCTCTGTGACCTGTATAAGAAATTCTTGCCTACACAGTAACACAGACATCCTCCCATATTTTCTTCTAAAAGCTTTGTGGTTTTAACTTTATAATTAAGCCTATGATCCATCTAGAATGAATTTTTATGTATGTTATAACAAAAAGCTTGAGATTTATTGTTTTTACATATGGAATTTTTGTATATGCTTTCACAAAAGTTTGAGGTTTTATTTTCATTTTTTTCCCATATGAATGTCTAGTTATTCTAGTACCATTTGATAAAAAGTGAATCAAAGCAAAACAATACCACATCTTCTTGATCCATTCATCTGTTGATGGACATCTAGGTTCTTTCCATAGTTTGGCTATTGTGGACATTGCTGCTATAAACATTCGGGTGCATGTGTCCCTTTGGATCACTACATTTGTATCTTTAGGGTAAATACTCAATAGTGCAATTGCTGGGTCATAGGGCAGTTCTATTTTCAACATTTTGAGGAACCTCCATGCTGTTTTCCAGAGTGGCTAACCTGGTGATTCACAGACCTGTACCCCTGGGGATTAAAATATATGTTTATAAAAAATTAAAAAATTAAAAAAAAAAAAAAAAAAAAAGCAAAACAATACAAAAATAATTCTTTTCTTTCACCAGATTGCTTGGACACTTTTGTCAAAAATCACATGACCATATAAGTTTGGGTATGTTTCAGCATTCTCTGTTCTATTCAAATAATAAATCTGTCATTCTTAAGTATTACACTATCTTAATTATTGCACCTTAATATTAAGTCTTTAAATCGAGTAATGTATGTTCTTCAACTATGTTCTTTTCCAACGTTGCTTTGGTTTCACTAGGTCTTTGATTTTTCATATTAACTTTATAATTGATTTGTCAATTTCTATAACAAGATCTGCTGATATCTTGATTGTGGTTGTGTTGACTCTATAAATCAAATTTGGGGAAGATTATTTCCTAAACAGAGTCTTCTAAACCATAAACACGGTGTATTTGCCTCATTTATTTATAATTTCTTTGATTTTTCTTAAGAATTTTTATACTTTTTGTGTCTTCTTCAATTTCTTTCATGAGTGTTCTGTAGTTCCTAGAGTATAGATCCTTTACTTTTTTTGGTTAGGTTTATTCCAAGGAAATGAATTTTGGGGACTTCATCAAGATAAAAAGCTTCTGCACAGCAAGGGAAACAGTCAATAAAACAAAGAAGCAACTGAGAGAATGGGAGAAGATATTTGCAAATGACACTACAAAGGGTTGATATCTAAGATCTATAAAGAAATTCTCAAATTAAACACCCAAAAAACCCCCAAAATCCAGTAAAAAAATGGGCAGAAGACATGAACAGACACTTCTCCAAAGAAGACATACGAGTGCCTAACAGACACATGAAAAAATGTTCATCATCAGTTTCCATCAGGGAGATTCAAATCAAAACCACATTGAGATACCACCTTACACCAGTTAGAATGGCAAAAATTGACAAGGCAAGAAACAACAAATGTGGAAGAGGTTGTGGAGAAAGGGGAACCCTCTTACCCTGTTGGTGGGAATGCAAGTTGGTGCAGCCACTTTGGAAAACAGTGTGGAGGTTCCTCAAAAAATTAAAAATAGAGCTATTCTATGATCCAGCAATTGCATTACTAAGTATTTACTCTAAAGATACAGATGGAGTGAAAAGAAGGGGTACATGCACCCCAATGTTCATAGCAGCAATGTCCGCAATAGCCAAACTGTGAAAAGAGCCAAGATGCCCTTCAATAGACGAGTGGCTATAGAAGATGTGGTTCATATATACAATGGAATATTACTTAGCCATCAAAAAGGATGAATACCCACCATTTGCATCAACATGGATGGGACTGAAGGAGATTATGCTAAGTGAAATAAGTCAAGCAGAGGAAGTCAATTATCACTTATATGTGGAACATAAAGAATAGTATGGAAGACATTAATAGAAGGAAGGGGAAAATGAAGGGGGGAATCAGAGGGGGAGATGAACCATGAAAGACTATGGATTCGGAGAAACAAACTGAAAGTTTTAGAGGGGAAGGGAGTTGGGGGATGAGTTAGCCCAGTGATGGGTGTTAAGGAGGGCACGTATTGCATGGAGCACCGGTGTTATACACAAACAATGAATCATGGAACACTACATCAAAAACTAATGATGTACCATATGGTGACTAACATAATATAGCTTTTAAAAAAAGAAATGTTATACTTTTTAGTGTAGAGACCTTGCATATTTTTATTAAAGTTACTGAAACTACTACTGCAAATAGAATTGCTTTTTAATATCTTTTTCCAAAGGCTTTTGGGGTAGTGCTGTACAAAAATGCAGTTGATGTTTATATAGCAATATTGTGTTCTGTGACATTGATTAATTCTAGACATGTAGATCAATGGAACAAAATTGGGAACCCAGAAATAGATGCAAATATGTCAACTGATTTTTGACAAAAGTACAATAAGTACGAAAGTAATTCAATGGAAGAAAGATAACCTTTTCAGGAAGTGGTGTTGAAACAATTGGTTGTCAGTAGGCAAAAAAAGAAAATAATAACAATATTGACCTAAACCTCTCACACTTTATACAAAATTTAAATCAAAAAGAATCTTGGATATAAATATGTAAATATTATATATAAAAGTACTAAAACCTTTGGAAATAATCATAGGAGGAAGTCTTCAGAATCTAAGGCAAAACAAAGCATTCCTAGACTTGACAACAAAAATATGGCCCATAAAAGGAAAATTTGATAAATTGGATGGTATCAAAATTTTAAAATTTTCTCTGCCAACTCACTGTTAAGGGGATGAAAAACATGATACAGATCAGGAGTAACCACTTGCAAACCATATATTAAATAATTCATATCTAGAATCTTAAAAAAGTTCCCCCAAACACAACAGTTTAAAAAATCAATCAAATTACAAAATGTGCAAAAGATAAATATGGGTATTTCAACAAAGAGGATATAGTGATGACAAAAGCACGTGTAAGATGCTGGATATCATCAATCATTGGGGACCCCCAAATTAAAACCATGAATTACCATTACATGGCTATCAGAATGGCCAGTATAAAATATCGTGACAATATCAACTTCTGATGAGAATGCAGAGGAACTCGGCCACTCATACATTGGTAAGAGAAGTGTAAAGTGGTCTAACAACTCTGGCAAACAAGCAGTTTCTTATAAAACTAAGCATGCATCTACCATACAAGCCAGAAACTGCATTTTGGGGCATTTATAACAGAGAAGCAAGAAGTTTAGTTTACACAAAAAGCTAAACATAATTATTTTTTTTAAATATGTTTTTTAAAAACATAATAACCAATAATTTGAAGCAACTAAGTAGGTTTTTTTTTTTTAAAAATAGCCAATAATTGGAAGCAACCAAGTAGGTTTTTTAAAAAAATATAATAGCCAATAATTGGAAGCAACCAAGGTTTAAAAAAAAAAATAGCCAATAATTGGGAGCAATCAAGGTGTTCATTAATGGGTGTATGGATAAACAAACTGTGGTGACTCCATGCCATGGTGTACTACTCAGCAATAATAAAAAAGCAAACTATAGAAACACAAAACAATGGGCAATATTCAGGGAATTATGCTGAATGAAATAAGCCAGCCTTGAGAAGTCACATACTGTTAGATTCTATGTACGTAACATTTTTGAAATGACAGAATTATAGAAATGGAGAACAGATCAGTGGTTGCCAGAGGTCAAGGATGGGGAAAGGAGTGCAGAAATGAGTATGGCATCAGGAAATGTCCTATGGAGACAGATCTGTTTTGTATCAATGTCAGTACCCTGGTTTTGGTATTGTTTTATAGTTTTGCAAGATGTTACCATGGGGTACATGGGGAAGTGGATAAAGGGTATATTGGATTTTTTCATAGTATTATTATTTTATTATTATTATTATTAATTATTACTTAGAGCTAGAGAGAAAGAAAACACATGAGTGGGAGGGCAGAGAGAAGGGGAGAGAATCTTAAGCAGGCTCCAGCTCAAAGCATAGCCTAACGTGAGGCTTGATCTCAGGAGCCTGAGATTGTGACCTGAACCAAAATCAAGAGCTGGATGCTTAACTGACTGAGTCACATAGATGCCCCAGGACTTTTTCATATTTATTGGACTTGTATGCCAATCTGCTATTATTTTAAGACAAAAAGCTTCATTTATAAATACAATTGGTTTTTGTGCAGTAACCTTGAGTCCTGGGACATTGCTATATTCACCTATTAGTTCTATTAGATATTTCTTAGATTCCTTAGGACTTCCTGTGTAAATAATCATGTCATCTGCATATAGAGACAGTTTTGCATTCTCTTTTTCCATCTTTATACCTTTTATTTTTATCTTGTTTTATTGCAAGGGCTAGGACTTTCAAAACAGTGTTGAATAGTTTTTGTGAGAGTTGGCATCTTTGTCTTCTTCCCAATATTAATAACAAAGTAATCAGTGTTTTAGCAATGAATACGATGTTAGCTATAGATTCTTTGTAACTACACTTTATCACATTAAAGATGTTCTCTTCTATTCTATTTATAATGAATTAGTGTTTAATTTTGTCAAAAGGCTGCATCCATTAAAATCATTTTTTTTCTCCTTTGTTCTCTCAGTGTACTGAATGAATGCATTCTTACATTCTTGGGATAAATCATACTTGTAATGATATATTATCTTCATACATCTATGGATTTGATTTTGTGTGTGTGTGTGTGTGTTATTCAGATATTTCAATTTTTTGGTAATTCTTTCCTTTTAATTTTTTTAATTTTTTAATTTTTATTAACATATAATGTATTATTTGTTTCAGGGATAAAGGTCTGTGATTCATCAGTCTTACACAATTCACAGCACTCACCATAGCAATACCCTCCCCAATGTCCATCAACCTGCCACCCCACCCCTCCCATTCCCCTCCCCACCAGTGACCTTCAGTTTGTTTCCTGAGATTAAGAGTATTTTATGATCTGTCTTCCTCTCTGGTTTCATCTTGTTTCATTTTTCCATCCCTTCCCCACGGATTTGATTTTAAATATTTTTTGTTTTTATTTCCAATAATTTATTTTAATATTGTTCATTGTTTCATTTTACCATAATTTATTTACAAAAATTGGCAAGAATGACTTTGGCATCAATTTATTTCCTGATTTCCTTTTTTTTTTCTTTTTGATATTTTTAATGAACTATAATAAACATATAAAAGTGAAAGGAACTACATATATAACTCAAATTACCACAAAGAAAATATCTGAGTAGCCATTACCATGATCAAGAAGTGGAATATTATAATACTGAAAACTCCCAGTAGGTCCCCTCTCAATTATGACCTCTTCGTTTCATGAAATTTATTCTTTCATTTCATTTAATGTATTCTTTTTTTCATTTTGATTTTTAATATTTTGTTAAAGAGTTTGGTACGTATATTTATGGGGAATATTTGTCTGAACTTCTTATTTATTTTATACTGTGATTGCAGGTTTTGGTTTTAGAGTTAAGTTTGCCTCATAAAATAAGTGTGGATGTGTGCCTTCTTCTATTATGTGAAAGTGTTTGTAAAAATATCATTCCTTAATTTTTTTAAAAGATTTTATTTATTCACTTGACAGAGAGAGATCACAAGTAGGCAGAGAGGCAGGCAGAGAGAGAGGAGGAGCAGGCTCCCTGCTGAGATCATGACCTGAGATGAAGGCAGAGGCTTTAACCCACTGAGCCACCCAAGCTCCCCTCATTCCTTAATGCTTTGATAGGATTCACAATGAAATCAAGTGGCCCTGGAGTTTCATTGTAGAGAAGCTTTTGATACTTCAAGTTTTAAGATAGATTTAGGACTATTGAAATTTTCATCTATCAGGCTCAACTTCAGTTTTGTTAAGTTCTATTACACTCTGCCAAATTTATTGGCATAAAGTTATTTATAATATCTTCTTAGTACCTTTCTTTTCACAGTTTTGTTGAAGTTCAATTAATATACCCTAAAATCCACTCAATGTATGTGAAACAATTAAATTATTTCATTAGATTTATACAGTTGTCCTACCATTATGACAATCCAGTTTTAGAATATTTTTATCCCCCTGAAAACTGAGGTCCCTTGTGTTCATTATAATCTTACCTGTTTTATATAATCCTAAAATTATTGTTAACCTTAATCTTAGAGAACCACTGATCAGCTTTCTGTCTCTAAAAATTTACCTTTTTACTCTATTTTTCATATGAATAGAATCATATGTATGTAGTTTCTCTGTATTGCTTCTTTCATTTAACATATGATTGAAGTCAATCCAGGTTATAACATGAATCAGTAATTCATTGTTTAAACTGCAAAAAAACATTCCACTGTATGTATAAACTACATTATTTTTACCCATTCACCAAATGACATATACTAGTAATGTTGCCAGTTTTGGCCTATTGTGAACAATG
Organism: Mustela nigripes; assembly: GCF_022355385.1. Classification (NCBI taxonomy): domain Eukaryota; kingdom Metazoa; phylum Chordata; class Mammalia; order Carnivora; family Mustelidae; genus Mustela; species Mustela nigripes. The sequence goes on along the minus strand of NC_081575.1, from coordinate 19,115,535 downwards.
TTATTATGAACATTGCTGTACATACTTTGAGTATATGATTTTTTATTTCTCTTGGATAGATGCCTATGAGTGGAATTGTTTAGTCACATTGTAAGTTTAAGCTAAATACAAAAGAAATTTCTATATTGCTTTCCAAAACGAGTGTACCATTTTACTCATCAGAGTGTTCTAATTTCTCCACGTCTGTATTAATACTTGGTATGGCCTGTCCTTTCCTTAATGTACATTCTAGAAGATGGGTATCATTATTTTTTCCTTTTCTTTTTTTATTATGTTCAATTAGTCAACATATAGTACATTATTAATTTTTGATATCTTCAATGATTCATTAGTTGTGTATAAAAACCAGTGCTCACTACCACATGTGCCTTCCTTGACACCTATCACCCAGCTACCCCATCCTCCCACCCACTCCCTTCTGCAACACTCAGTTTGCTTCCCAGAGTCCAGAGTCTCTCATGGTTTGTTTCCCTTGCTGATTTCCTCCTATTTAATTTTCCCTCCCTTCCCCTGTGATACTCTGTGCTATTCCTTATGTTCCACCTAAAAGTGAAACCATTTGATAATTGTCTTTCTCTGCTTGACTTATTTCACTTAGCATAATCCCTTCCAGTTCCAACCATGCTGATGCAAATGGTGGGTATTCATACTTTCTGATGGCTGAGTAATATTGCACTGTGTATATGGACCACATCTTCTTTATCCATTCATCTGTTGAAAGCCATCTCAGCTCCTTCCACAGTTTGGCTATGGTGGACATTGTTGCTATGAACATTGGGGTGTATGTGCCCCTTCTTTTCAGTACGTCTGTATCTTTTGGGTAAATACTTAGTAGTGCAATTGCTGGGTCACAGTGTAGCTCTAATTTTTTAATGTCTCGAGGAACATCCATGCTGTTCTCTAGAGTGCCTATAGCAGCTTGCATTCCCACCAACAGTGTAAGGTTTCCCTTTCTTTACATCCTTGCCAGTACTTGTTGTTTCCTATCTTGTTAATTTTGGTCATTCTAACTGGTGTAAGGTGGTATCTCATTGCAGTTTAGATTTGTATTTCTCTGATGGCTAGTGATGTTGAACATATTTTCATGTGTCTGTTAGCCATTCATATGTCTTCTTTGGAGAAGTGTATGTTCATGTCTTCTGCCCATTTTTTTGATTTGATTATTTGGGTTTTTTTTTTTTTTTTGGTGGTTACTGGGTTTGAGATGTTCTTTATAGATATTGGATATGAGCCCTTTATCTGTAATGTCATTTGCAGAATGTCTCCCATTCTGTGTTTTACCTCTTTGTTTTGTTGACTGTTTCCTTTGCTGTGCAGAAGCTTTGTATCTTGATGAAGTCCCAATAGTTCATTTTTGCTTTTGTTTTCCCTGCCTTTGGAAAGGTGTCCTGAAAGAAGTTGCTGAGGCCAATGTTGAAGATGTTACTGCCTATGTTCTCCTCTAGGATGTTGATGGATTCCTGTCTCACACTGAGGTCTTTCATCCATTTTGAGTTTATCTTTCTGTGTGGTGTAAGTGAATGGTCCGGTTTCATTCTTCTGCATGTGGCTCTCCAATTTCCCCAGCACCATTTATTGAAGACAGTGTCTTTTTTCCTTTAGATATTCTTTCCTGATTTGTCAAAGTTTAGTTGACCATAGAGTTGAGAGTCAGTTTCTGGAGTCTCTATTCTGTTGATCTATTCCATTGATCTATGTGTTTGTTTTTGTGCCAATACCATGCTGTCGTAATGATCACAGCTTTGTAATATAGCTGGAAGTCAGGTAACATGATGCCCCCAGCTTTGGCTTTCTTTTTCAACAATCCTCTGGCAATTCAGGGTCTTTTCTGGGTCCATACAAATTTTAGGATTTTTTTGTTCCAGCTTTGTAAAAAATGTTGATGATATTTTGTTAGGGATTGCACTGAAAGTGTGGATAGCTCTGGACAACATAGACATTTTCACAATGTTTATTCTTCCAATCCATGAGTATGGAATGTTTTTCCATCTCTTTGTGTCTTCTTCAATTTTTTTCATAAATTTTCTATTGTTTTAGAGTACAGATCCTTTACCTCTTTGGTTAGGTTTATTCCTAGGTATCTAATGGTTTCTGGTGCAATAGTGAATGGGATTGATTCCTTAATTTCTCTTTCTGCAGTCATATTATTAGTGTATAGAAATGCAACTGATTCTGTGCATTGATTTTGTATCCTGCTATGTTGCTGAATTGCTGTATGAGTTCTAGTAACTTGGGAGTGGAGTCTTTGGGTTTTCCACATAAAATATCATGTCATCTGTGAAGGGAGTTTGACTTTTTTGCCAGTTTGAATGCATTTCATTTCTTTTTGTTGTCTGATTGCTAAGGCTAGGACTTCTAGTACTATGTTGAACAGAAGTGGTGAGAGTGGGCATCCCTGTTGTGTTCCTGAGCTTAAGGGAAAAGCTCTCATTTTTTCTGTGTTGAAAATTATGCTCACTGTGGACTTTCCATAGATAGTTTTTATGACATTGGGGTATGTTCTCTCTATCCCTACACTCTGAAGAGTTTTAATCAGGAAAGGATGTTGTATTATGTCAAATGCTTTTTCTGCATCAGTTGGGAGATTCATGGGGTTCTTGTCTCTTCTTTTGTTAATGTGACTAATCATGTTGATTGATTTGCAGATGTTGAACCACCCTTGCATCTGAGGAATAAACTCCACCTGGTTGTGGTGAATAATTCTTTCACTTGACCTTAGCCAAAAGGCCGAGAAGCGATGGTGAATAATTCTTTCAATGTATTGTTAGATCCCATTGGCTAGGATCTTGTTGAGTATTTTGGCATCAATATTCATCAGGGATATTGGTCTTAATTCTTTTTGATGGGATCTTTGCTTGTCGTTTTGGGATCAGGGTAATATTGGCCTCATAGAAAGAGTTTGGAAGTTTTCCTTCTATTTCTATTTTTTGAAGCAGCTTCAGTAAAGTAGATATAATTTTTTCTTTAAATGTTTGGTAGAATTCCCCTGGAAGCCATCTGGCCCTAGACTCTTGTTTGTTGGGGGATTTTTGATTACTGCTTCAATTTTGTTACAGGTTATTGGTCTATTCAGATTGCCTATTTCTTCCTGTTTCAGTCTTGGTAGTTTATAAGTGTCCAGAAATGCATTAATTTCTTCCAGGTTGTTTTATTTGTTAGCATATAGTTGATGGTAATAATTTTTAGATTATTTATTTATTTATTTGACAGGGATCACAAGTAGGCAGAGAGACAGGCAGAGAGAGAGAAGGAGAAGCAGGCTCCCTGCTGAGCAGAGAGCCTGATGCAGGGCTGGATCCCAGGACCCTGGGATCATGACCTGAGCTGAAGGCAGAGGCTTTAGCCCACTGAGCCCTCCTGATGGTAATAATTTTTAATAATTGTTTCTATTTCCTTGGTGTTAGTAGTGAGCTCTTCCTTTTCATTCATGATTTTATTGATTTGGGTCCTTTCTCTTTTCTTTGGGATAAATCTGGCCAGAGGTTTATTGATCTTACTAATTCTTTCAAAGAACAAGTTTCTAGTTTCATTGATCTGTTCTACTGTTCTTTTGGTTTCTGTTTCATTGATTTCTACTCTAATCTTTATTATTTCTCTTCTACTGCTTGGTTCATAGAAGACATACAAGTGGCTAACAGACACTGTTATGTCTGATGTTGATAAAATGATCAACATCACTAGCCATCAGAGAAATGCAAATCAAAACCTTACACCAATTAGAATGGCAAGAATTAACAAGGCAGGAAACAACAAATGTCCGTGAGGGTGTGGAGAAAGGGGAACCCTCATACACTGTTGGTGGGAATGCAAGCTGGTGCAACCTCTCTGGAAAACAGCATGGTGGTTCCTCAAAATGTTGAAAATAGAACTGCCCTATGACCCAGCAATTGCACTATTGGGCATTTACCCTAAAGATACAAACGTAGTGATCCAAAGGGGCACGTGTACTCGAATGTTTATAGCAGCAATGTCCACAATAGCCAAACTATGGAAAGAACCTAGATGTCCATCAACAGATGAATGGATCAAGAAGATGTGGTATATATACACAATGGAATACTATGCAGCCATCAAAAGAAATGAAATCTTGCCATTTGCGACCACATGGATGGAACTAGAGCGTATCATGCTTAGCGAAATAAGTCAAGTGGAGAAAGACAACTATCATATGATCTCCCTGATATGAGGAAGTGGTGATGCAACATGGGGGCTTAAGTGGGTACGAGAAGAATAAATGAAAGAAGATGGGATTGGGAGGGAGACAAACCATAAGTGACTCTTAATCTCACAAAACAAACTGAGGGTTGCTGGGGGGAGGGGGTTAGGGAGAAGGGGGTGGGATTATGGACATTGGGGAGGGTATGTGCTTTGGTGAGTGCTG